>NC_138584.1:2102057-2302108 GCF_964289735.1 Phaethon aethereus | reverse complement strand
AGAAGCAGAAAGGAAAAGGTAGCAAAGATAGACGTTAAGCAGAGGATAGCACCGTGGATCCGAGCGACGTCTCGTGGGTTCCTGTGCAGTCTTCTCGCCGTCGGGGGAATTCGGCCGAGCCGCGGGGATCACCGCCTTTTATACCTTTCTGTCAAGCCTCCAGTCGTCTGGGACCTCCCCCTGTTAAGCAGGACTGCGGATAAATGATGGAGAGTGGCTTGGCAAGCTCCTCCGCCAGCTCTCTCCGTACTCTTGGGTGGATCCCATCGGGCCCCATAGACTTGTGGGTATCCAGGTGGCATAGCAGGTCCTTAACTGCTTCCTCCTGGATTATGGGAGTTTATTGTGCTCTCCATGCCTGTCTTCCAGCTCGGGGGGCTGAATACCCTGCGGATACCTGGCCTGGCTATTAAAGACTGAGCAAAAAGGCATTAAGTATCTGAGCCTTGTCCTCAGCCTTGGTGGCCATGTTCCTCCCCTGTGTGCAATAAAGGACGGAGATTCTCCTTGGCTCTCTTTTTGTTTTGTTAATATATTTGCAAAAACATTTTTCGTTGTCCCTTAGGACCGCGGCCAGATTGAGTTCTAGCTGGGCTTTTGCCTTTCTACTTTCCTCTCTGCATGGCCTAACGAGGTCCTGTGCTCCTCTTGAGTTGCCTGCCCCTTCTTCCGAAGGTGGCAAACTCTCCTTTTTTCCTGTGTCCCAGCAAAAGCTCCCTGTTCCGCCAGGCCGGTCGTCTTCGCCGCCAGCTCGTCTTGCGGCACATGGGGGCCGCCTGCTCCTGCGCCTCTAAGGCTTCCTTCACGTTCCTTCAGAAGGTTCCTGTGACAGACCTTATCAACGGCTTTGCTGAAATCCCGAACAACCCACACCTCCTGGCTTGCCGTGGCCAACTAGATGGGTGACGTGTCATGAAAGGAAATTGGACTGGGTAAGCCGGGCCTTCCCCTCGTGAACCCGTGCCGGCCATGAGCGATGGCCGCTTTGCCTCGCGAGAGTTTTTCACTAACTGCCAGAACAGCCGGTGCCAGCCGGTGCCAGCCGGTGCCAGCCGGCTCTGCCGCGGCCCCCGGGCAGCCACAGCTCAGGCTGTCAGCGAGGCTGGGGGCGCCGCTGGGAAAAGGCCCCGCGAAGGCCACAGGGCTGACAGAGCGGGGCTGGACTCGGGGACGCCGCAGGTGCCTCCTGAGCCACACCCTGCCGCGGGCCCGTGAGCCCGTGGCCCCTGGGGCCCGCCGGCAAACGGGCAGCGGCCACGTCGCCGCGGTGACCGCCAGGCCTTTATGACCAGGGGCGGCATCGTGCCCAGAGGCCATTGTGACAGGGGGTGCGCACGGCGGCCGTGGGGGCTCTTATGGGGCCAGAGCCCGCGGGTGCGCACTCCCAGGAGAGCGGCTCCATCGGAGGCAGCGTCTCCCTGGGTGCCCGTGGCAGGTGTCCGGCAGAGGACCCCGAAGATGCCAGAGAAGCAGGAGGCGAACGCCCACTGCCAGCCCCGTGAGGGGCTGCCACTCCTGCAGAAGCGCCGCCAGGTGAGCGATGGGGCTGGAGGGAGAGGCTGCCAGTGGGACGTGGGGGAGGGCTGGGGGGAAGACGGCCAGCCACGCCCGGCCCCGGGCTCTTCTGTGGGGCGCAGCCGGTGCCGGGATGGCCGAGGCCCGTGCGGCCCCGCAGCAATGCCCCCGAGGCGGAGAGCAGCTGGGAACTGAGCTCGGCCTGGCTGTCGTGGCCAGGAGCTGCCCTGACACCAGGCCCGGGCTGGCCAGCACGGCGGGGGCCGCTGCGCCGACACAGCCGCCTCCATCCCGCGCCTCCTCCTTCCCCCACAGGTGCGCCACAGGCAGCCCACAGGCAGCAGCGCAGCAGAGCTGGACCAGCATGTCGCCCCTCCATGGGGACCGGCTGCCGCCAGTCCCCGGCCCGGCGAGCTCCCAGAGCACTGGGGGCCTGTGCACACAGGTAGGGGTCTCAAGGGGGATGGGGCCCAGCGCCTTCCCGAGGCCGGGAGGTGCCGAAGGCAAGGCGGGAGGTGCCGGAGGGGACAGGTGCGGACCTGCAGCAAGCTGAGACCCCCGTGCCGTGCCTGGCCGGCTGCCGGGGCACATCGGGGGTGCTCCCTGGGCCTGGGGAGGGCCACGTGGGGTCCAGCCCTCTCCTGAGCTGGCTCTGGTGGCAGGGCGGCAGCAACCGTGGGGCTGAGCGCTGCCCTCAGAGCTGGCAGGACGGCCTGGGCGCAGGGGGTTTCCCACTGGGATGCGGGGGAAAAGGACCAGAGGCACGCGGCCTTTCTCCACCCCTTCTCTTGCAGGCGGACAGGCGGGAGGCCTGGGGGGCGCTGCCCCGCATCAAGGGCACACGGCGAGAAAGCACGGCCGTGCCACACTTGCCGCGTTGCCCAGGGCTTGAAGCGACACAGGCAGCTGCACGCTGGCGCGCACCTGCAGCTCCAGCGGCAGCATCGGCAAACATCACCAAGCTGCCCCCTCTGCCAGCAGCAGCCTCCGGTTCTTCTCGGAGAGGCGGAGCACATGCCGTGGGCCTGGCGGCCAGCGGCCACCGAGAGCTTGTGCCACCAGCTCGGGGCATCCTTGATGACTGGGGCATGGCAGCAAGGGCTGAGAGAAGATGGGGACCTGCCCCACACAGCCCCACAGCCCACAATGTCGCTCTGGAGGCCTCCGTCCAGGCGTTTGCGTCAGGGGTCCTGAGTCACGCCGCAGCCGCCAGCTGGGAACACGGCCAGCAGCTGGCGGCACAGGGACCCCTTGCACACCCCGTTCTGGCGTCACCGGCAAGAAGAGCTGAGGTGCAGGCTGCGTGGGCTTGCAAGGTCCCTGCAGCTCCGCCAGGGCTTCATCGCTACGCTCAGTGGGGTACCAGGGCTGCCGGCAAGGCCTATGAACCAGCCTCCCTGGGGAGCTGCACCGAAAGGCTCTGTGAATGGCCGACGGCAAGGCAGGGCCGTCATCTGTCACCCTTGCGACACGCACGCGGCGCGCCGCTGCGCACAGGGCCCAGGAGTGCTCCAAGGCATCTTGCGCCCATGCAACTCAGGGTGGTGGATCTGGAGGAGCTGGAGGAAGAGGATGATGACAAAACCGATGAAGACCCGTCAGAAGAGAGTCTGCTGGAGGAAGACATCTCCACCTACACCATCCGCGACAGCTCCGGTCTGCCAGGACTCGTCCAGGAGCTACATGCAGGCCCCCAGGAGGTGCCCAGCTCACCCAACAGCATGGCCGGGAGACGCCGCGGGAGAGGCAGGCGGCTACGCAGAGCGTGCGTCTCCTGCCCTGTCACAAGACTCGGATGCAGAGCCAGCAGAGCCTCACCTGGCCGGAGGTCCCGGCGACGAGGGGCACCGCGAGCCTCTCCTCATACCAGCGCCTGAGGACACCGACTTCTCAGCTTCTCCATTGCCTGGAGGCTCCTGTGAGGAGAGTCAAAGTGCGACTCTCCCTGCATCAGCACCTGAAGATGCAGAACCGTTGGCTCCTCCCTCGCCTGCGGCCGTGCCCCAGGCGGCCGACGATGGTGCCGAAACTGTCGTCACTGCTCAGGGCACCCGGAATGAGGAGGACTTTGCAGCGAGGGATGAAGGCCAGGGGTCTGCCTCTGATAGCCCCATGAGCGGTTACGCTTTTGTGGACGTGCTGCTGGAAGAGTCGGAAGACGAAGAGGTCTCTGACAGAGAGGCAGTGCCAGCAGACTCTTCCCTGGACAGTGATTCCTGGGACGAGGGGTACAGAGCACCCATCCCCTCAGCAGAGCCCGAAGATGCAGAACTGTCAGCTTCTGCGTCACCTGCAGAGCCCGACCCCGTGGAGGAGGCCGACGCAGCATGCTCGGAGGGTAGCCATGCCCAGGCCACCGCTCCTCAGGAAAAGGGGGAACAATTGGCCTGGGGACCGACAGGAGCTTGCTCGGTGCCTGCCCAGCCCCTCGCCTCCAGCCCTCCTTCCCCCGCAGGCATGGCTGCCCTCCCGCGCCCCCCGGCTCGCCGGCGATGGCACTGGGTCGTCAGGACGGCCCGTCGGGCCCTGCGCTGGGCTTTCTCCTGCAGCTGCCTGACGGGACAGGGCGAGCAGCGGCGCCCAGCTGCCAGCGCCAGACGGCGGGTCCCCCAAGACGGCTCACAGCTCTGAGGATGCGCAGTTCCCGGAGGGGACGGCACAGGGAGCCACGCGATGCCTGGATGGTGCCCAAGGCAGTCAGCTGCCCCAAGGATGTCCTGCTGCCGGCCTCGGGCTGTCTGTGGCCGCTTTCAGCTCTAAATAAACGAACTTGTGAAGCTTTTTCCCCAGCGCTGCTCTGGGCCAGGTCTGATTCTGTACTGAGTCTCCTTCCCTCATTCCTTGTTGAGAGAGTCGCTCAAGTCCTCACACCCTTGCAAGCAGTGCCCGGGCTGCCGGACTGCCCTTGCTGCCCACGATGCACACTGGAGTGGGCCCATGTGAACCTCAGGAGGTTCAACAGGCCAAGTGCTAGGTCCTCCTAGTTTACTGTCATTGGCAAACTTACTTCATGTACCTTTGATTCCTGTGTCCAGATCGTTTCTAGAAAGCAGTCAAGATCCCCGGCCCTAACATTGAGCCCTGGGGAACCCCACTGTGACTGGCCGTCAGCCTGGTGTAATTCCATCTACAGCAACTCTTTGAGCCCAACCCGTCAGCCAATTGCTCACCCAGCGTACGATGGCCTTCTCTAGCTGTGTGTTGGGCAGTTAGAATCACTAAGGTTGGTAAGGACCTTTAAGATCATCAAGTCCCACCATCAACCTGACACCATCATGCCCACTAAACCATGTCCCGAATTGCCACGTCCACACGTTTCTTGAACACTTCCAGTGATGGTGACTCTACCACCGCCCTGGACAGCCTGTTCCAATGTCTGACCACTCTCTCAGTACAGACATTTTTTCCTAATATCCTGTTGAAACCTCCCCTGGCACAACGTGAGGCCATTTCCTCTCGTTCTATCGCTAGTTTCTTGGGAGAAGAGGCCAACACCCACCTCACTACAACCTCCCTTCAGGTAGTTGTAGAGAGCGATAAGGTCTCCCTCAGCCTCCTCTTCTCCAGACTAAACAACCCCAGTTCCCTCAGCCGCTCCTGTAAGGATCTGGAAGAGCCCTGGGCCCTTAGCGGTCGATATGATCGCCCCGGTGGAGAATAAAACACAAACGAGGTGAGGTATCGGTTGGGAAGGCTCCAAGCTTTATTGGCGAAGAAAGGAGAGAGAGAGAGAGAGAGAAGCAGAAAGGAAAAGGTAGCAAAGATAGACGTTAAGCAGAGGATAGCACCGTGGATCCGAGCGACGTCTCGCGGGTTCCTGTGCAGTCTTCTCGCGGTCGGGGGAATTCGGCCGAGCCGCGGGGATCACCGCCTTTTATACCTTTCTGTCAAGCCTCCAGTCGTCTGGGACCTCCCCTGTTAAGCAGGACTGCGGATAAATGATGGAGAGTGGCTTGCAAGCTCCTCCGCCAGCTCTCTCCGTACTCTTGGGTGGATCCCATCGGGCCCCATAGACTTGTGGGTATCCAGGTGGCATAGCAGGTCCTTAACTGCTTCCTCCTGGATTATGGGGAGTTTATTGTGCTCTCCATGCCTGTCTTCCAGCTCGGGGGGCTGAATACCCTGCGGATACCTGGCCTGGCTATTAAAGACTGAGCAAAAAGGCATTAAGTATCTGAGCCTTGTCCTCAGCCTTGGTGGCCATGTTCCTCCCCTGTGTGCAATAAAGGACGGAGATTCTCCTTGGCTCTCTTTTTGTTTTGTTAATATATTTGCAAAAACATTTTTCGTTGTCCCTTAGGACCGCGGCCAGATTGAGTTCTAGCTGGGCTTTTGCCTTTCTACTTTCCTCTCTGCATGGCCTAACGAGGTCCCTGTGCTCCTCTTGAGTTGCCTGCCCCTTCTTCCGAAGGTGGCAAACTCTCCTTTTTTTCCTGTGTCCCAGCAAAAGCTCCCTGTTCCGCCAGGCCGGTCGTCTTCGCCGCCAGCTCGTCTTGCGGCACATGGGGGCCGCCTGCTCCTGCGCCTCTAAGGCTTCCTTCACGTTCCTTCAGAAGGTTCCTGTGACAGACCTTATCAACGGCTTTGCTGAAATCCCGAACAACCCACACCTCCTGGCTTGCCGTGGCCAACTAGATGGGTGACGTGTCATGAAAGGAAATTGGACTGGGTAAGCCGGGCCTTCCCCTCGTGAACCCGTGCCGGCCATGAGCGATGGCCGCTTTGCCTCGCGAGAGTTTTTCACTAACTGCCAGAACAGCCGGTGCCAGCCGGTGCCAGCCGGTGCCAGCCGGCTCTGCCGCGGCCCCCGGGCAGCCACAGCTCAGGCTGTCAGCGAGGCTGGGGGCGCCGCTGGGAAAAGGCCCCGCGAAGGCCACAGGGCTGACAGAGCGGGGCTGGACTCGGGGACGCCGCAGGTGCCTCCTGAGCCACACCCTGCCGCGGGCCCGTGAGCCCGTGGCCCCTGGGGCCCGCCGGCAAACGGGCAGCGGCCACGTCGCCGCGGTGACCGCCAGGCCTTTATGACCAGGGGCGGCATCGTGCCCAGAGGCCATTGTGACAGGGGGTGCGCACGGCGGCCGTGGGGGCTCTTATGGGGCCAGAGCCCGCGGGTGCGCACTCCCAGGAGAGCGGCTCCATCGGAGGCAGCGTCTCCCCTGGGTGCCCGTGGCAGGTGTCCGGCAGAGGACCCCGAAGATGCCAGAGAAGCAGGAGGCGAACGCCCACTGCCAGCCCCGTGAGGGGCTGCCACTCCTGCAGAAGCGCCGCCAGGTGAGTGATGGGGCTGGAGGGAGAGGCTGCCAGTGGGACGTGGGGGAGGGCTGGGGGGGAAGACGGCCAGCCACGCCCGGCCCCGGGCTCTTCTGTGGGGCGCAGCCGGTGCCGGGATGGCCGAGGCCCGTGCGGCCCCGCAGCAATGCCCCCGAGGCGGAGAGCAGCTGGGAACTGAGCTCGGCCTGGCTGTCGTGGCCAGGAGCTGCCCTGACACCAGGCCCGGGCTGGCCAGCACGGCGGGGGCCGCTGCGCCGACACAGCCGCCTCCATCCCGCGCCTCCTCCTTCCCCCACAGGTGCGCCACAGGCAGCCACAGGCAGCAGCGCAGCAGAGCTGGACCAGCATGTCGCCCCTCCATGGGGACCGGCTGCCGCCAGTCCCCGGCCCGGCGAGCTCCCAGAGCACTGGGGGCCTGTGCACACAGGTAGGGGTCTCAAGGGGGATGGGGCCCAGCGCCTTCCCGAGGCCGGGAGGTGCCGAAGGCAAGGCGGGAGGTGCCGGAGGGGACAGGTGCGGACCTGCAGCAAGCTGAGACCCCCGTGCCGTGCCTGGCCGGCTGCCGGGGCACATCGGGGGTGCTCCCTGGGCCTGGGGAGGGCCACGTGGGGTCCAGCCCTCTCCTGAGCTGGCTCTGGTGGCAGGGCGGCAGCAACCCGTGGGGCTGAGCGCTGCCCTCAGAGCTGGCAGGACGGCCTGGGCGCAGGGGGTTTCCCACTGGGATGCGGGGGAAAAGGACCAGAGGCACGCGGCCTTTCTCCACCCCTTCTCTTGCAGGCGGACAGGCGGGAGGCCTGGGGGGCGCTGCCCCGCATCAAGGGCACACGGCGAGAAAGCACGGCCGTGCCACACTTGCCGCGTTGCCCAGGGCTTGAAGCGACACAGGCAGCTGCACGCTGGCGCGCACCTGCAGCTCCAGCGGCAGCATCGGCAAACATCACCAAGCTGCCCCCTCTGCCAGCAGCAGCCTCCGGTTCTTCTCGGAGAGGCGGAGCACATGCCGTGGGCCTGGCGGCCAGCGGCCACCGAGAGCTTGTGCCACCAGCTCGGGGCATCCTTGATGACTGGGGCATGGCAGCAAGGGCTGAGAGAAGATGGGGACCTGCCCCACACAGCCCCACAGCCCACAATGTCGCTCTGGAGGCCTCCGTCCAGGCGTTTGCGTCAGGGGTCCTGAGTCACGCCGCAGCCGCCAGCTGGGAACACGGCCAGCAGCTGGCGGCACAGGGACCCCTTGCACACCCCATTCTGGCGTCACCGGCAAGAAGAGCTGAGGTGCAGGCTGCGTGGGCTTGCAAGGTCCCTGCAGCTCCGCCAGGGCTTCATCGCTACGCTCAGTGGGGTACCAGGGCTGCCGGCAAGGCCTATGAACCAGCCTCCCTGGGGAGCTGCACCGAAAGGCTCTGTGAATGGCCGACGGCAAGGCAGGGCCGTCATCTGTCACCCTTGCGACACGCACGCGGCGCGCCGCTGCGCACAGGGCCCAGGAGTGCTCCAAGGCATCTTGCGCCCATGCAACTCAGGGTGGTGGATCTGGAGGAGCTGGAGGAAGAGGATGATGACAAAACCGATGAAGACCCGTCAGAAGAGAGTCTGCTGGAGGAAGACATCTCCACCTACACCATCCGCGACAGCTCCGGTCTGCCAGGACTCGTCCAGGAGCTACATGCAGGCCCCCAGGAGGTGCCCAGCTCACCCAACAGCATGGCCGGAGACGCCGCGGGAGAGGCAGGCGGCTACGCAGAGCGTGCGTCTCCTGCCCTGTCACAAGACTCGGATGCAGAGCCAGCAGAGCCTCACCTGGCCGGAGGTCCCGGCGACGAGGGGCACCGCGAGCCTCTCCTCATACCAGCGCCTGAGGACACCGACTTCTCAGCTTCTCCATTGCCTGGAGGCTCCTGTGAGGAGAGTCAAAGTGCGACTCTCCCTGCATCAGCACCTGAAGATGCAGAACCGTTGGCTCCTCCCTCGCCTGCGGCCGTGCCCCAGGCGGCCGACGATGGTGCCGAAACTGTCGTCACTGCTCAGGGCACCCGGAATGAGGAGGACTTTGCAGCGAGGGATGAAGGCCAGGGGTCTGCCTCTGATAGCCCCATGAGCGGTTACGCTTTTGTGGACGTGCTGCTGGAAGAGTCGGAAGACGAAGAGGTCTCTGACAGAGAGGCAGTGCCAGCAGACTCTTCCCTGGACAGTGATTCCTGGGACGAGGGGTACAGAGCACCCATCCCCTCAGCAGAGCCCGAAGATGCAGAACTGTCAGCTTCTGCGTCACCTGCAGAGCCCGACCCCGTGGAGGAGGCCGACGCAGCATGCTCGGAGGGTAGCCATGCCCAGGCCACCGCTCCTCAGGAAAAGGGGGAACAATTGGCCTGGGGACCGACAGGAGCTTGCTCGGTGCCTGCCCAGCCCCTCGCCTCCAGCCCTCCTTCCCCCGCAGGCATGGCTGCCCTCCCGCGCCCCCCGGCTCGCCGGCGATGGCACTGGGTCGTCAGGACGGCCCGTCGGGCCCTGCGCTGGGCTTTCTCCTGCAGCTGCCTGACGGGACAGGGCGAGCAGCGGCGCCCAGCTGCCAGCGCCAGACGGCGGGTCCCCCAAGACGGCTCACAGCTCTGAGGATGCGCAGTTCCCGGAGGGGACGGCACAGGGAGCCACGCGATGCCTGGATGGTGCCCAAGGCAGTCAGCTGCCCCAAGGATGTCCTGCTGCCGGCCTCGGGCTGTCTGTGGCCGCTTTCAGCTCTAAATAAACGAACTTGTGAAGCTTTTTCCCCAGCGCTGCTCTGGGCCAGGTCTGATTCTGTACTGAGTCTCCTTCCCTCATTCCTTGTTGAGAGAGTCGCTCAAGTCCTCACACCCTTGCAAGCAGTGCCCGGGCTGCCGGACTGCCCTTGCTGCCCACGATGCACACTGGAGTGGGCCCATGTGAACCTCAGGAGGTTCAACAGGCCAAGTGCTAGGTCCTCCTAGTTTACTGTCATTGGCAAACTTACTTCATGTACCTTTGATTCCTGTGTCCAGATCGTTTCTAGAAAGCAGTCAAGATCCCCGGCCCTAACATTGAGCCCTGGGGAACCCCACTGTGACTGGCCGTCAGCCTGGTGTAATTCCATCTACAGCAACTCTTTGAGCCCAACCCGTCAGCCAATTGCTCACCCAGCGTACGATGGCCTTCTCTAGCTGTGTGTTGGGCAGTTAGAATCACTAAGGTTGGTAAGGACCTTTAAGATCATCAAGTCCCACCATCAACCTGACACCATCATGCCCACTAAACCATGTCCCGAATTGCCACGTCCACACGTTTCTTGAACACTTCCAGTGATGGTGACTCTACCACCGCCCTGGACAGCCTGTTCCAATGTCTGACCACTCTCTCAGTACAGACATTTTTCCTAATATCCTGTTGAAACCTCCCCTGGCACAACGTGAGGCCATTTCCTCTCGTTCTATCGCTAGTTTCTTGGGAGAAGAGGCCAACACCCACCTCACTACAACCTCCCTTCAGGTAGTTGTAGAGAGCGATAAGGTCTCCCCTCAGCCTCCTCTTCTCCAGACTAAACAACCCCAGTTCCCTCAGCCGCTCCTGTAAGGATCTGGAAGAGCCTGGGCCCTTAGCGGTCGATATGATCGCCCCGGTGGAGAATAAAACACAAACGAGGTGAGGTATCGGTTGGGAAGGCTCCAAGCTTTATTGGCGAAGAAAGGAGAGAGAGAGAGAGAGAGAAGCAGAAAGGAAAAGGTAGCAAAGATAGACGTTAAGCAGAGGATAGCACCGTGGATCCGAGCGACGTCTCGCGGGTTCCTGTGCAGTCTTCTCGCGGTCGGGGGAATTCGGCCGAGCCGCGGGGATCACCGCCTTTTATACCTTTCTGTCAAGCCTCCAGTCGTCTGGGACCTCCCCTGTTAAGCAGGACTGCGGATAAATGATGGAGAGTGGCTTGGCAAGCTCCTCCGCCAGCTCTCTCCGTACTCTTGGGTGGATCCCATCGGGCCCCATAGACTTGTGGGTATCCAGGTGGCATAGCAGGTCCTTAACTGCTTCCTCCTGGATTATGGGGAGTTTATTGTGCTCTCCATGCCTGTCTTCCAGCTCGGGGGGCTGAATACCCTGCGGATACCTGGCCTGGCTATTAAAGACTGAGCAAGAAGGCATTAAGTATCTGAGCCTTGTCCTCAGCCTTGTGGCCATGTTCCTCCCCTGTGTGCAATAAAGGACGGAGATTCTCCTTGGCTCTCTTTTTGTTTTGTTAATATATTTGCAAAAACATTTTTCGTTGTCCCTTAGGACCGCGGCCAGATTGAGTTCTAGCTGGGCTTTTGCCTTTCTATTTTCCTCTCTGCATGGCCTAACGAGGTCCTGTGCTCCTCTTGAGTTGCCTGCCCCTTCTTCCGAAGGTGGCAAACTCTCCTTTTTTTCCTGTGTCCCAGCAAAAGCTCCCTGTTCCGCCAGGCCGGTCGTCTTCGCCGCCAGCTCGTCTTGCGGCACATGGGGCCGCCTGCTCCTGCGCCTCTAAGGCTTCCTTCACGTTCCTTCAGAAGGTTCCTGTGACAGACCTTATCAACGGCTTTGCTGAAATCCCGAACAACCCACACCTCCTGGCTTGCCGTGGCCAACTAGATGGGTGACGTGTCATGAAAGGAAATTGGACTGGGTAAGCCGGGCCTTCCCTCGTGAACCCGTGCCGGCCATGAGCGATGGCCGCTTTGCCTCGCGAGAGTTTTTCACTAACTGCCAGAACAGCCGGTGCCAGCCGGTGCCAGCCGGTGCCAGCCGGCTCTGCCGCGGCCCCCGGGCAGCCACAGCTCAGGCTGTCAGCGAGGCTGGGGGCGCCGCTGGGAAAAGGCCCCGCGAAGGCCACAGGGCTGACAGAGCGGGGCTGGACTCGGGGACGCCGCAGGTGCCTCCTGAGCCACACCCTGCCGCGGGCCCGTGAGCCCGTGGCCCCTGGGGCCCGCCGGCAAACGGGCAGCGGCCACGTCGCCGCGGTGACCGCCAGGCCTTTATGACCAGGGGCGGCATCGTGCCCAGAGGCCATTGTGACAGGGGGTGCGCACGGCGGCCGTGGGGGCTCTTATGGGGCCAGAGCCCGCGGGTGCGCACTCCCAGGAGAGCGGCTCCATCGGAGGCAGCGTCTCCCCTGGGTGCCCGTGGCAGGTGTCCGGCAGAGGACCCCGAAGATGCCAGAGAAGCAGGAGGCGAACGCCCACTGCCAGCCCCGTGAGGGGCTGCCACTCCTGCAGAAGCGCCGCCAGGTGAGCGATGGGGCTGGAGGGAGAGGCTGCCAGTGGGACGTGGGGGAGGGCTGGGGGGAAGACGGCCAGCCACGCCCGGCCCCGGGCTCTTCTGTGGGGCGCAGCCGGTGCCGGGATGGCCGAGGCCCGTGCGGCCCCGCAGCAATGCCCCCGAGGCGGAGAGCAGCTGGGAACTGAGCTCGGCCTGGCTGTCGTGGCCAGGAGCTGCCCTGACACCAGGCCCGGGCTGGCCAGCACGGCGGGGGCCGCTGCGCCGACACAGCCGCCTCCATCCCGCGCCTCCTCCTTCCCCCACAGGTGCGCCACAGGCAGCCACAGGCAGCAGCGCAGCACAGCTGGACCCAGCATGTCGCCCCTCCATGGGGACCGGCTGCCGCCAGTCCCCGGCCCGGCGAGCTCCCAGAGCACTGGGGGCCTGTGCACACAGGTAGGGGTCTCAAGGGGGATGGGGCCCAGCGCCTTCCCGAGGCCGGGAGGTGCCGAAGGCAAGGCGGGAGGTGCCGGAGGGGACAGGTGCGGACCTGCAGCAAGCTGAGACCCCCGTGCCGTGCCTGGCCGGCTGCCGGGGCACATCGGGGGTGCTCCCTGGGCCTGGGGAGGGCCACGTGGGGTCCAGCCCTCTCCTGAGCTGGCTCTGGTGGCAGGGCGGCAGCAACCCGTGGGGCTGAGCGCTGCCCTCAGAGCTGGCAGGACGGCCTGGGCGCAGGGGGTTTCCCACTGGGATGCGGGGGAAAAGGACCAGAGGCACGCGGCCTTTCTCCACCCCTTCTCTTGCAGGCGGACAGGCGGGAGGCCTGGGGGGCGCTGCCCCGCATCAAGGGCACACGGCGAGAAAGCACGGCCGTGCCACACTTGCCGCGTTGCCCAGGGCTTGAAGCGACACAGGCAGCTGCACGCTGGCGCGCACCTGCAGCTCTAGCGGCAGCATCGGCAAACGTCACCAAGCTGCCCCCTCTGCCAGCAGCAGCCTCCGGTTCTTCTCGGAGAGGCGGAGCACATGCCGTGGGCCTGGCGGCCAGCGGCCACCGAGAGCTTGTGCCACCAGCTCGGGGCATCCTTGATGACTGGGGCATGGCAGCGAGGGCTGAGAGAAGATGGGGACCTGCCCCACACAGCCCCACAGCCCACAATGTCGCTCTGGAGGCCTCCGTCCAGGCGTTTGCGTCAGGGGTCCTGAGTCACGCCGCAGCCGCCAGCTGGGAACACGGCCAGCAGCTGGCGGCACAGGGACCCCTTGCACACCCCGTTCTGGCGTCACCGGCAAGAAGAGCTGAGGTGCAGGCTGCGTGGGCTTGCAAGGTCCCTGCAGCTCCGCCAGGGCTTCATCGCTACGCTCAGTGGGGTACCAGGGCTGCCGGCAAGGCCTATGAACCAGCCTCCCTGGGGAGCTGCACCGAAAGGCTCTGTGAATGGCCGACGGCAAGGCAGGGCCGTCATCTGTCACCCTTGCGACACGCACGCGGCGCGCCGCTGCGCACAGGGCCCAGGAGTGCTCCAAGGCATCTTGCGCCCATGCAACTCAGGGTGGTGGATCTGGAGGAGCTGGAGGAAGAGGATGATGACAAAACCGATGAAGACCCGTCAGAAGAGAGTCTGCTGGAGGAAGACATCTCCACCTACACCATCCGCGACAGCTCCGGTCTGCCAGGACTCGTCCAGGAGCTACATGCAGGCCCCCAGGAGGTGCCCAGCTCACCCAGCAGCATGGCCGGAGACGCCGCGGGAGAGGCAGGCGGCTACGCAGAGCGTGCGTCTCCTGCCCTGTCACAAGACTCGGATGCAGAGCCAGCAGAGCCTCACCTGGCCGGAGGTCCCGGCGACGAGGGGCACCGCGAGCCTCTCCTCATACCAGCGCCTGAGGACACCGACTTCTCAGCTTCTCCATTGCCTGGAGGCTCCTGTGAGGAGAGTCAAAGTGCGACTCTCCCTGCATCAGCACCTGAAGATGCAGAACCGTTGGCTCCTCCCTCGCCTGCGGCCGTGCCCCAGGCGGCCGACGATGGTGCCGAAACTGTCGTCACTGCTCAGGGCACCCGGAATGAGGAGGACTTTGCAGCGAGGGATGAAGGCCAGGGTCTGCCTCTGATAGCCCCGTGAGCGGTTACGCTTTTGTGGACGTGCTGCTGGAAGAGTCGGAAGACGAAGAGGTCTCTGACAGAGAGGCAGTGCCAGCAGACTCTTCCCTGGGACAGTGATTCCTGGGACGAGGGGTACAGAGCACCCATCCCCTCAGCAGAGCCCGAAGATGCAGAACTGTCAGCTTCTGCGTCACCTGCAGAGCCCGACCCCGTGGAGGAGGCCGACGCAGCATGCTCGGAGGGTAGCCATGCCCAGGCCACCGCTCCTCAGGAAAAGGGGGAACAATTGGCCTGGGGACCGACAGGAGCTTGCTCGGTGCCTGCCCAGCCCCTCGCCTCCAGCCCTCCTTCCCCCGCAGGCATGGCTGCCCTTCCGCGCCCCCCGGCTCGCCGGCGATGGCACTGGGTCGTCAGGACGGCCCGTCGGGCCCTGCGCTGGGCTTTCTCCTGCAGCTGCCTGACGGGACAGGGCAAGCAGCGGCGCCCAGCTGCCAGCGCCAGACGGCGGGTCCCCCAAGACGGCTCACAGCTCTGAGGATGCGCAGTTCCCGGAGGGGACGGCACAGGGAGCCACACGATGCCTGGATGGTGCCCAAGGCAGTCAGCTGCCCCAAGGATGTCCTGCTGCCGGCCTCGGGCTGTCTGTGGCCGCTTTCTGCTCTAAATAAACGAACTTGTGAAGCTTTTTCCCCAGCGCTGCTCTGGGCCAGGTCTGATTCTGTACTGAGTCTCCTTCCCTCATTCCTTGTTGAGAGAGTCGCTCAAGTCCTCACACCCTTGCAAGCAGTGCCCGGGCTGCCGGACTGCCCTTGCTGCCCACGATGCACACTGGAGTGGGCCCATGTGAACCTCAGGAGGTTCAACAGGCCAAGTGCTAGGTCCTCCTAGTTTACTGTCATTGGCAAACTTACTTCATGTACCTTTGATTCCTGTGTCCAGATCGTTTCTAGAAAGCAGTCAAGATCCCCGGCCCTAACATTGAGCCCTGGGGAACCCCACTGTGACTGGCCGTCAGCCTGGTGTAACTCCATCTACAGCAACTCTTTGAGCCCAACCCGTCAGCCAATTGCTCACCCAGCGTACGATGGCCTTCTCTAGCTGTGTGCTGGGCAGTTAGAATCACTAAGGTTGGTAAGGACCTTTAAGATCATCAAGTCCCACCATCAACCTGACACCATCATGCCCACTAAACCATGTCCCGAATTGCCACGTCCACACGTTTCTTGAACACTTCCAGTGATGGTGACTCTACCACCGCCCTGGACAGCCTGTTCCAATGTCTGACCACTCTCTCAGTACAGACATTTTTCCTAATATCCTGTTGAAACCTCCCCTGGCACAACGTGAGGCCATTTCCTCTCGTTCTATCGCTAGTTTCTTGGGAGAAGAGGCCAACACCCACCTCACTACAACCTCCCTTCAGGTAGTTGTAGAGAGCGATAAGGTCTCCCCTCAGCCTCCTCTTCTCCAGACTAAACAACCCCAGTTCCCTCAGCCGCTCCTGTAAGGATCTGGAAGAGCCTGGGCCCTTAGCGGTCGATATGATCGCCCCGGTGGAGAATAAAACACAAACGAGGTGAGGTATCGGTTGGGAAGGCTCCAAGCTTTATTGGCGAAGAAAGGAGAGAGAGAGAGAGAGAGAAGCAGAAAGGAAAAGGTAGCAAAGATAGACGTTAAGCAGAGGATAGCACCGTGGATCCGAGCGACGTCTCGCGGGTTCCTGTGCAGTCTTCTCGCGGTCGGGGGAATTCGGCCGAGCCGCGGGGATCACCGCCTTTTATACCTTTCTGTCAAGCCTCCAGTCGTCTGGGACCTCCCCTGTTAAGCAGGACTGCGGATAAATGATGGAGAGTGGCTTGGCAAGCTCCTCCGCCAGCTCTCTCCGTACTCTTGGGTGGATCCCATCGGGCCCCATAGACTTGTGGGTATCCAGGTGGCATAGCAGGTCCTTAACTGCTTCCTCCTGGATTATGGGGAGTTTATTGTGCTCTCCATGCCTGTCTTCCAGCTCGGGGGGCTGAATACCCTGCGGATACCTGGCCTGGCTATTAAAGACTGAGCAAGAAGGCATTAAGTATCTGAGCCTTGTCCTCAGCCTTGGTGGCCATGTTCCTCCCCTGTGTGCAATAAAGGACGGAGATTCTCCTTGGCTCTCTTTTTGTTTTGTTAATATATTTGCAAAAACATTTTTCGTTGTCCCTTAGGACCGCGGCCAGATTGAGTTCTAGCTGGGCTTTTGCCTTTCTATTTTCCTCTCTGCATGGCCTAACGAGGTCCCTGTGCTCCTCTTGAGTTGCCTGCCCCTTCTTCCGAAGGTGGCAAACTCTCCTTTTTTTCCTGTGTCCCAGCAAAAGCTCCCTGTTCCGCCAGACCGGTCGTCTTCGCCGCCAGCTCGTCTTGCGGCACATGGGGGCCGCCTGCTCCTTCTCCTTTAAGATTTCCTTCTTGAAGACTGTCCATCCTCCCTGGACCCCTTTGCCCTTCAGTACAGTCTCCCAAGGGACTCCCTCAACCAGTGAGCTGAACGGCGTGAAGTCTGCCCTCAGGACGTCCATGGTAGTGGTTTTGGTGACCCACTCTCCTTACTTCACCAAGAATCGAGGATTCTATCATGCCGTGATCGCTAAGCTCAAGTCGGCCTCCTTTTGTACCAATTTTTAGGAAACGGATTTTTCATGTGGCCCTTGGGAGATGGGTGAGCAGTACCCACAGGGGTCTTGCTGCCCAGGGATACTTTTGTAAAGTGAAATAGCTTGTAGCTGAAGTTTTGAATCTGAGATATCTTTGTTCTGGCCTCACTGTTTGCTGGTGTCCACTTGGGAGAGGATGCAAGTCCAAATATTTCATTTATTCCATTTTGAAAAAAACAGACTTATCAAACATAGCTGTACATAGAATTGCCCACAGTAAAGTGAGTAAAATGCAGTGACTGCATTTGCAAGGTGACCAACACTATTTTCAGTAATCATTTAGCTAGGTGTGGCCCAGAAATATTAGCCATAAAGTAGCTTTCACGCATGTAAATGGAATTTAGGCATCAAATGAAACTAAGGGTGTGTCTACGACATAGTCTTGTGTTATGTATTATCGTAAAGATCTAAACCGATTTGCTTTATAATTAGGCAGCCCAGTGCTCAGCACAGGCTGCAAAAGCTTCCCAAAACCTTGGTCAACCCACATTCAGCTGCCTGCAGCCATGCATCTGCACCGTCTCCCTTGCTTTGGTTTTCCAGCCCAGGGTTTGAGACCCCAGCACTCTTGCACCCTTGTGCTCCAATAGTGGCACTTGGGTGCCATCTCTTCTACCTGGGCGATGCAAAACAGGCTTGAGATGTGGTCTGGCCTTGCTGGAATCTCCAAGGGTAGCTTGCACAACTCATGCCTTTTCAGGAATACGCACAGCAACAAATTGATTTTAGGTTTTAGAAAAAGAAAGAAGACAAATAGAAACAAAGCTCGTAGCTCTGTGCCATGCACAGAAGCGAACTGGTGCCATGCATGGAAGTGAACTGGAAATAACCTCTTTTCTCTGCAAGTCTTGCAGGTAAGGGGCCTTCAAATGCTGATCACGGGGTAGGAAGATAGTATTTATAGGTAGATAAATGGGACAGTCATGTTTATACAAAACCCAAAGAACCTGAGTACTGTGATAAACACACTACCCTGAAGGGAATTACTTGGACAATATTTATTTTTTTTGTCAGAAGCTGAAGTATGTGTCACTGTTAGATCAAGGTGAGAAGGAGATACACCCCCACACCCCTACACTTACACTTACAGCATCAACTGATGCTGTAATCATCAGATGTGTATGAACATAGTCCACACATGCCGTTATAATGAGCTGTCCTGAGCCCAGGAGACAAATCATATAACTGCTCCTCCGTGCAACATCCTCCCTTGGCAACCCAGCTAACTTCAGGGCAGAAGAGATGTTAGGTAGGAGCAGCAAGAAGTTTGTAACCCCTAAGACCTGAAGCTCCTGTTGTAATGCAACTTACTTTGGTACCATAGCAATGTGAGAAGCAAAAATGTGTACCTATTGTTAATGTTGATTTTTTTTTTGAAGCCCAAGATGTCTGCTAGAAAACCTGTTGTTACTGTATCCTCCTTTTTTTCTTTTTGTTTTTAAAGTAATAAAAATGGTCAAATCTGGAAATTTCCATCACTCTCTAATATTTCGATAAATTAAAAAAATAATTTAGAATGTAGCTTTTTATTAGAAAATTTTAGTTTAACAACATTTACAGAAAATATAAAGATAGCATTTAAAATAAGAAAAATATTTGATCATTTTACTAATATAAAACAAAATGTATTTGAAATATTAAATTTAATGCAATGAAGAAATAATTTCAATAACAACCTTGGATACTCACTCAGACTCTGAAACATGATTTAAGCTGTGCTGCGATGCAGTGGGACATCTTTAATTGTCACTCTGTAACATTCTGTTAAGAAAAGTGTGATTCATGTCCTTTTAATGTTTCTTAATTTTTTCTTAAACATAAAATAATGTATTGATATTCACTGGCACCCGAGTTCTTCCATTAGGTTTATTTGGAGCTATTCAGAGATTTCGGATGTAGCCATAGCTGGTTTATGTTCCCTTTTATTTAACTTTATTAAGCAACCTTAAAGCCATGGGACCTGACTTGGTATTACTAAAGTAAGATTATCTCTTGAATTCCTTTCTTAAACCATGCATTAACCAATCTACAGAAAAAGCAGCATTTTGTTAAAGGCAATTGAAAGACAAAGTACTTCCATATAGTTGCATTTCATGCTTTACTGTTTGAAAGTCTATTTGTATATTATTGTCAGTGTTTGTATCTTTTCTGTGTTTTAAAACAATTTAAGAAGAAAGTCTAAAGAAAAAAGGTGTTGGTGGTAAGAAACAGGAAAGAAAGGAAGAGGACAGTTATTCTACACTGTTAATAAAAGCATAAAGCATAAGACATAGTAGGGTTTTTTTCTCTCCCTGAACAGTTTCCCAAAATGTTTATATTCACAGAAGTTTTTTATTCTTATCTTTGAACCTGTAGTCATGTAATGAGATTTTTTTTTTCAAGAAACCAGGTATTCTAAAATGGCTCTTGAATACACAAGACGACAAATTGGCAGGTTGGAGTCCCTACATTAATTCTGACTGACATTTTTTAAGAAGCCAGAGGGTAGATAGTATATCTTTCCACAGAGCTGCTGGGAATATAGTTTTGTACTTTAAATTCCCTAAAGAGACATGTTTTGTGGCTCTTACTCTAGAGAAATAGAGCCAAGGCTGTTTTGTCTGGCAGCTTGTAAAGACAACAGAAAATGGCTAGATTGTTTTAACTTTATTCAGCTATCAAAAATGATGCTTTTTGGTATTTTATATGCTGCTTTATGTACCTCTGAGATAACCTTCTCTGACGATCTCACAGTTTTTCCTTCCCTTTCCAGAGGATTTCAGGCACTGACCTAGCTGTTTCCCTGCAGATCCTATTTTGGGGATTGCTGCCCATGGCACAACAGCAGCGCAGGAAATGGTTTTGCTGCTGTAATAGAGAATAGTCTAAGGCTGGATTCATTCTTCTTCTTTTGTTCCTATTACTTTTAATGAAATAGGCTACTATTTAAGCTAAATTATCTTTCAGATTGTTTTCAGTAGATTTTTCTTTGAATTTAAAAGTACTTCATAAGAAGCAAAACAAAGACAATCTCATTAGGATCTGTGAAATTGGCACGTAAGGGGGAATTTAACACCTTTTGAAGTATTGCTTATGGTAGTGATATGTATTAACCAATTGTCTCTTACTGTGGTGTGAACAATGAGATGAGTCTGGAGTCTTAGCAGGGAAGGATGTTAAAAGCTGTGGTGATATTTGTTGATAAATTTGGAAGAGTTGCAGTTGACTGTAATGATACCCTCACCCATATGCTTCACTGCAAATTAATGATCTGAGTGACTCTCCTGCCCACCCCCATAAAAAAAATAATCTGTTTGGTTTAAAAAACACAATTATATTTGAATTTTCTATTGTACTTTACCAGGTTGCCATGTTGTATAAACTTACGTAGTACCAAATTTTCTACAAGTTACAACTGTAGAGCTCATGTTAGAAAATCGTCTTCCACAGATTATCAAGGTTATTTCCAAACTTTGAAAAAAAAAAAAAATCTCCATCTCAGTGACTAATGCTTCTATTAGCCAAATACACAAAGCAAAGTATGTCTTAAGTTGTGTGCTTTGCTGAAAATTCAAAAAATGATGTCTCTCCTGAGGTCTGTATAATTCATATAGTGTTTTAACCTGTGATTAATTACAAAGGGAGCGGAAGCATTGCTCCCTCCCACTTGTGCTTTCATCAAAACCGAAAATCCTAAAGTAAATCTCTGCTAGGCAGTAAGAGACCCAAGTGACTTGCTAGGCTGATTAAAAATCAGCCATCCTGCCGAGTCTTGAAACAACACCGGTAAAATGGGGATCTCTGGAATGGAAGCATCTACCAGAGATCAATGCTGTAGAAAGTAACTTTTTTTTTGAGGGGAGAAATGACACTGAAAAAGCAAAAGAAGGCTTCTGCACAAGTGCAAAACTGATCGATGGGAGACCAGGTAGGACTTTTTGATGTGGGGGTAGTGTTTTTATTGAAGGTTATGACCTTCTGATGTGTTCTGTGGGTGGAGAGAGGGGAATGCCAATAACACCATTGAAGCACCATCTTTAGTTAATCCATTGCAGAGTGAATCGCAAGTTAGCGAGTTTTGCCATGAAGAAAAGCCTCTTGGGTGATGCTATTTGATGTGCAAAACTTTCCTGCTGAAGGTGAATCGTCTGTGAGCAGGGAGTTGCTCTCACTAGCAGCCTAGAAGTAAATTTTCCATGGCAAAACCCAACAACATTACTTGAAATAGATTTCTCCATCAAGTAGTAGTCTGCCATTTTTATGTTTGTTTGTGGTCCAGATGATCTCACAAAGTTTCAATATTAGAATAAAGTGAGATGAAAGGATGGGGTAGGGAAGGGAAGAGTAAGGTTTTGTTCTGGATTTTTGATTGTTTTGAGGCACTTCTCTTCTTTGTCAGCCTATTTCAGGCAGACGCGATGTCAGCCTTGCATGATGGAATAGTTATCTACAGATTGGGAAAGGTGATTCCCTGCCTTGGTTTTGCTGGAACTGTAGCTCAAGAACACAAGTGAAAGGAAGCAGGAACACAAGATCCATCTTCTTGTGAATGGAAAGTGGGTGCATCCCAGTGTGTTGGCTGAAAAGGAAAATATGGGAGTAGTTTGCCTGGCAGGTGGTGTGTAGAGCTGAGTTCCTCTTGGGAGAGCTGTGAAAAGTGATCAAGAATACCTCTGAGAGCCCAGCTCCTTCAAGTATGCCTCACCCAACATAGTATTTCTTTGCAAAGGATTAGGGTCACCGAGAGCACACAAAATAGTTGTTTTCCATTACTTCCCCATCCCCAGTTTCCTCCCCTCACAGATTTTAGTAACGTCATCACTCTCAGCAAGAGGTGGGAGTGCAGAACTATCGAAGTTGGAGCTTTGGGTCTTGTTACCGTCAGTAGATTGTGGTGGTGCTGCCCCAGCTGTCCCTCTCTCCCGTGGTCCTGCACATGCCTGAGGGCGCAGCTGGGCGCTTAACCAAAAGTGTAGTGCTCGCTCCTTTCAGCAATATTCAGAGCTGGAAAAGGAGATGAGAGAACTCACATAAGCAAAACAAATAATAAAAACAAGTGAGTAAATGGTTCTGCATTTTAGTTGTCGGAACTGCATGAGGAGCAGCAGCTGGGGCTGAGCAAGGGAGGGGGAGAGTTGTAATCAACATGCTCATTTTTCAGTAAGCCCCAGATGCAGATCAAGAAATGCAAAGTTTGTGCTGACTAGGAGACAAGGGCCTCAGTTCTCATCCAGCAGAGAGTAAATTAAAAAATAATCATGAAGAATAGCAGTTTTCTCTGAAAATGTTCAATGCCTTGCATATTTTTTCCATAGTTTTTTTCTTTCTGTAGATGAAATGGAATGGCCTCGGACTTGGTCTAGGAACATTTCATGCACTTTTGTTCCTCCAACAGCCCTATCCTGCCCACAGGGCATGTCCCCTCCAGCTGACAAGCATGAACTGCTCTGGAAATGGAGTTTTCCAGGTGGTGTGGCTTAGGAGCAGTTGAGAAGGAGAGGATAAGCAAACTCCTAAGGGTGGAATTCCCAGGCAAGGAAACAGAAACAGCAAAGACTGCTTTTGCTCATTTGGTGTTTCCATGGATTGAGGGAGTTCAGTTTTGGGGGAACGGCTATGAGCAATATTTGTACATCTTAAGTGATTATTTAACAAATTTGGACAGGATTCTTGGACTTGTCCTAGTATTGTCCACACCTCGAGCAGCCCCAGCACTGAATCATGGGTTCATTGCAGTGTAAGGGCAAACCTGAAATCAGTAAAGAAATCTTCATCTTTGGTCTGTAGTAGTTTGACCAACCTCATTTTAAATCTAGATGTCTCCCCTATATGATATATTCTCTGTCTCACCTAACTGATAACTGAATTAGGTAGTGTTGATAGGCCTATAAGGAGCATGGATTTAAGTAGAGATTGCACGTTCTTGGCCAGTTAACAGGTTCTTAGTTTATATTTCCATTGCACCATACATTACAACATAGGCATTCCTGTACTCTTCAGTATATCATGCGAATGCAGAGAAAATATGAATAACTTGGCTCATATATTTAAAAGCATAGAGAAAGCACTGGCTCATTCTGTGTGTGTTCCCGGTTCCTCTTCTAAATTATTCTCAGCATAAAGCAAGTATTTACATTCAGATCAGAACTAGTCACAAGAAGCATGCAGCTGTGGAATGTGTTACATATTGTAATTATAAAGATATATTTGTTCCTTTTTCTCTGTGACTAGATTCTTGTATTGATTTGTTCTTACTTCTGCACACCTACACTGAGGCAGTGGGGAGAAGGTTGGTTTTATGTGAAACGACTTTAATTGCCTTATCTCTGGGGAAGAAATACAGTCATTGAAAACCTCAGTTACGATTTTGTAAGAATTTTTCCAAACAGGCTTAGACTAATGATCCAAAACACTTTTCTTCTTAATTAAGACTATGGTTATAGATGGTTACTGGGATGCTTGGAAGGTCTGTGGAAAAAAGAAAGCCTAGAAAGTTCAGGGAAAAAAAATGTAACGTCTAGCACACATTTTTTAAATTGAATGAAAGCTATAGCTTCTGTAAATTGTTTTGAAAAAAAGAGTTATCCAGCACATTCAAAGCCATCTAATAAGCGAAAACCTGGACAAAAGCTGGAGTTTTACTTTCAATCCTACAAAAAAAAAAAGCCAACAAAGAGTCAATAGACGAAAAAAGAACCAACTCAAATCCCAGACCCCACAAAGAGATTTTTGTGGAACATTGTGAGCCTCAGGCTTGGCTCTTGTTCTCCTGGACATAAATGGAGACAAAATCCAATACAGTCAGCAGATGAGTCCAGCAGGGCAAACAGAAGGTGCGTCAGTTGAGGATTAGCTGCATGCACAAGGACTATTTGTAAGCTTTGAACCTTTTTTTTACCTCTAGCACCTCCCTTTGAGGTCATGTCCCCAGAACTGCTCATAGGTTTGCTATGCTTGGGAGATGCTGTTTTGAAAAGCAGAAAGGAATGTTAAGAACTGTTATGCACTCTGGCTATTTGTATTAAGTTGTGGTCTTTTTCGTTCTGCAATATCAGGGTCTCCAAAATTATTGCAGCGATCTGGATACTGTTTCTACAAAGTTCTTAGTTGTTAATATAAACACTATGTTTCAGTTTGTTTTAAGACTAGTTAGAATATGCCTATTTTTAAAAAAATAAAGGGAAGGAAAAACAAACCCTGTGTTGAACCTGACATATTGACCTCTGAAGATCTGAATCCTCTACAGACATCCTGCAGTGATGTTGAGTGGGGAGAGCTGTACAGAAATGCTGACACAGAATGTTGCATCAGATAAATAGATCAATTTTCTTGGCAGAATAACGACATTTTTCCATCTTTGATATGGGGAAAATGGAATTGCTGATCTGCGTTCTCACTTAAGATTAGATACGTATTTTGAGCGCAAAGCTCCTCTCTATCAGAAGTTAATATTAATAAAAAACACAAAAGCCTCTCTGCTTTAAGTACTGCTACTACTGCTATTAATGTATGTGTGCCTATCTGAAAATATGGCATGAATGGCTCTTGCTTTTTATCCACAAAGAAATGCACTCAGCTCTTTTACAGCAATGGAGAGAAATGCTTTGATTCACGATGTTTGTTCTTCTGTGGTTTAGATGAGTACAGCACATTCATGTCTTAAATGAACGTGCAAAGGTTCTCTCTCTCATACCCCCAAAAGGAGTGTGTCATGGTTCTCTCTCATCTTGGCATCTACCCAGCCGGGTGTTCTTCCTTTCCCCATCTTGAGTTTTCTGGGACTTTTTTTTTTCCTGACATTTTTTTTCTTTTTTTGCAATTATCATAGGCACCTTTCGGCTCAGATGGTCTAGTCTTGCGTGAAAATTAGATTTTAATTAATGTCTTGCAAAAATTTCTGCCTTGTGTGGATGATGTCACGTTTCCCTTCTCTAACCCTTAATAACTGATTATAGCCTAATTGAATGTACTAGGGGAAAAACGACAGGATGTCAGGATATAAAGTTCATTAAGGAAAATCAATTTGCAAGGCTTTAAATTGCATTAAGGGCTACCCTTTAAATCATCTAATGTATTTCTTCCTGGTTTGGGAAGGTAAATAGGCACATTGTGGAGAAATATTTGCAACAAGAAGTGGTAGATTTTGTGGGTAAATTAAATTGCAAATGACTGAAGATCAGACAACAATTCCATTATCAATGACAAGCTGCCAAGGTACTCAAAGCAATACTTTGGCAACTGCCTTGTATTTTCCATTTCCTTGTCATTTAAAAATAAATAAATTGTGCTTGTAGATTGGACCAAGATGTATCTCTTTTTATTAAAAAAGCCAGTAGAGAAGGGTTAATGAATACCAACACCGTTACTTTCCAGGATGGATTTGGCAGCCCCTCTTACATGCCAGACTGGATGTTTTCATCTTTCTCAAGTCTATAAGCAGTGGAAGCTGCTTATAGTCATATTCTTGGCATCATCATCAGCTGTATGCGTTTCAATTAGTGTCTTTTGTGGTATTAAGCCAATACAGTACCTCTGTGAATTGTTTAATAAAAGCAGTCAGTGGGAGACAACCTTACCTTGGTAGTTAACTCTTGACAGTTGTTTGAGGACGTGGAGATACGCTGGTGACAGTTGGTGTCTCATGAAACCGGTGTGTTTCTGTGAGGGTCTCAGGGCTAGCTGCATCTGCTTATGGCTTCCTGGGTGCCCAAGGGAGACCATTTGGGAGCAATTTTGGAGAGGGAAGGTAAGGATGATAGCTGGACTCAGAGGTCTGGACCTTGCATATATGCTACCTTGCATATCTTGGTGTGGTCTGGCTGGTATTGGGATATCTCTTGCTCTCTGCTCTGAGCTTTAGTACCAGCCAACAACGGTTTTGTTCAAAAGCTACAATAAAGAGATAGAAAAACCCCATGATATTACAAGCTAAATAAGATTCAGTTCTGAAACAGAGTTTTTCTCTCTAGTATCCCGGTTTCTTCTTGGTTCTCTTTTGGGCTGGATTTTGGAAACATGACGTGGGTTGGTCCATCTATATCTCTTCTCCTCTGGCCTTTGGCATTCACACATTCCCAGCGCTGCAGTGGAAGACAAAGGCCCCGCGTCTGACTGGGACTCCCCTCTGGGGTCAGGGCAGTACGGCCGAGCAGCAAGTCCTGTTACGTGACTTCAGCTGCTTACATGGTACATGATGCCGTGGTCTTCCTGTGCATCAGTGAGGATGATGAATCCAGATATCTCAGTATGCAAAAGCAGACCCAGTCTCCTGTTTACAGTGATTTTCAGGTGAGATAATTAATTAGGACTTCAAAGGAAGAAGATAGCACATTTAGCATAAGTTTCAAGTCACATTCCGTCACCTTCCCAGAAGTTGTTTAAAGAGTGGAGGATTGGTACAGTATGTCTGTCTTCTTGAGACGGTTTATACCGAGTTTTTAATTACATTGGAGATCTCTTAAATGTAATTTTGTATGATGGCATCTGGTACAAACTGGATGCCTCACTTTGATCTCCCGTGGAATAGAGGTTGACAGTAATCTTCAAATGCAAAGTAACATCAGCAGAAAAACAGAGATGAAATTACCATATTGGAGCATAGCTTTTCTTGTAATCATCACCGTATTAAATATGGAGGGGAGTATTCCGAAAATGGAGTTTGCATTTTGAGCAGCATTAGTGGGGCTAAGGTGCCCTTATTAGCTATTTTGTATTAAATTTTATAAGAAAACTGATGCTGACAAGCACTGGAAATGCTTTTTTTATCCTGTTTTTAATCATTTTAGATCACCTACTAAAAATCTTGTAATATGTTAATGCGTGTCTCATTCATAGTAAAAAAAAGGTGAACAAATTGAGTACAGAAAATAAAAATGAAGTCTTCTCAGCTTTCCACTCCTTGTAATGGTACCAGAATGAAAATCATGACACATCTGTGTTTTACTTTACTTTCAGTTTGCAACCATATTTTTCCATATTTGATATGATTGAAAAAGTATGTTGCATATTTTTGCAACGAATTTGCATTTCAGGTACAAAATTTTGGCAATTTACAATTTTCTTGTAAATTCCACACGACTGTAAGGGCCTTTAATTTTTTTTTGCAGAATTTTAGAACATTCCTGGTGTCTTCCCTGGGTGTAAATAAGATGCATCAAAATATACAGCTGCTCACTTTTATGTGTTATCATCCCACAGATGAACCCACAGTAAACATTTTCATTCTGAATATGTTCAATTTTGTTTTTTTTTTTTAAACAGATACATATTTGGAATGCTAAAGAGGGACACAGTACTTTTTATAATTCCTTGCATTTATTGTGGAAACATCTAAGCATTCCTACAGACATTCATTGAAATCTTTCTTCATTGAAGACTCTTTTCCCTAAGTAATAGAATATATATTTTGTGTGCTAAAAGCATCAGGTTAATTTTGTCCTTGTGGTGGTTCCAGGGGAGTCACTAAAGTCTTTCTTTCAGGAGACAGATGCTGCTGGAGGGTTTCTGTGTTTTCCTGGCACCGACTTCACCCCGTTGCTGCTTCAGTGAGGAGGGATCCAGACGGAGGAGAAAGGTCAATGTCCTTGCATTGGTAGCTGTTCTATCAGGTGGCTGGAGGTGTGCTTTAAATATGTTTATTGTACGTAATTTTAATGTTCTTTCATTGAAAATGGGGATTTGCAACAGCCTGCTTCACCAAAAATGCAGTCTGATCGGGGGTAATGCTCTTTCTTCAACAGGCACTACTACATAAAAAAATATCATTGTCGCGGTTGGGGTTCAGAACTTTGTGAAAGTTTGGACCTCGCCTGGAGCCTAGCGAAGATGTCGCTGTGTTTTGAATGATACCCGCAGTAAACTGGCACTTATGTATTCTCCATCCTTTAGGTGCCACCTCTCGTCCCAGTGTGGAATTCCCCAGCCAGTGCCACGTACTGGGGACTGTTACTTCTTCCCTTTGTGTTCTGCTGGCTCCCTAGTCTTGAGTTGGCTGCGTTTGCAGCAGGACTTTGGAGCAAAGCAGAAGAGGGACTCAGTGACACGTGGTTTCAAAAAAGCATCTATGTGTCACTCTGCTGTGGTGATACCCCCTTCTGGGTTGACGGAGGGGGTTTTCGGATGTGGGAGAAGACAAATACTATCATTATTTTTACGTAAGCTCAAAACACTAGCTACTGCACTGCCGTTAGGAAATGGCATATACTTGTGTCCCTGTGCCTTGAAGGGGCTTGTAAGCCACAAGGGTACCTGAAAATTCAAATGCATATTGGCACTAGTGGTATGTTTCTTTCTTTACGCATAGCAGAGCAGAACCCCTGTCACTGAAGTCAACTGTAAAAATACATAACTAGGCAGCCCGATTTCATAAGAGTGGGGGGGCTGTCTCTGGAACATAATCTTAGCAAAAAATAATAATTACGGTTAACCTGCGATTTGCACTTGTGAAATTTTGTCATGCAGTGATTGTTTCTTGCTTAGCATGACAAAAAACTAGACAAGTATAGAGCAAAGCTGCAGCAGAAAAACAGAGAAAGCGGTAAGAAATGAGGGAGAAGCAAGATCTTTGTTAGATTTGGGACAGTGAGTGACATGATAAGAAAATCCACTGTGTGCTTTCTGTCGGGCTGAAAATCTCCTGCGATTTAGGCAATGAGAAGCTCATGTGCCATTGTGCTAGTACTGCTGTGGTTATGCTGCTCGTGGGTGGCAGAGGGAGGGAAGCAATCTGATAAATGACATGTAGCCACCTGATGCATAATTCAGTCTAGCAAGGGCAGTGTAGGAAAACAGTATCATATCTAGACAAATTAATCTATCTGAGGTTTATGACCATCTCAAGGCCTTCTCTTTCATTGTCAGTTCGGTCACAGGTAGGTATGTGATTATTATTTCAAATGGAAAGTTCTTTTCCAATAGCTGTTTTTGAAAGATGCTGTCTCACAGCAAAATCACTTCAGTGAAGTATGCTTTCATTTTGAAGTACAATAGCAACCCTCAGTTAGAACCATCATTTTTTTTGCTTTGTTTTGTTTTGCTTCCGTTATTTGTGTATTATCATTTCAGGAAATAACTGTATGTAAGCAGTCCGTGCCACAAGTCTGGATTTTCATTTGTCATTTTGGACATTGGCACCACTGTAGTGCATTGCGCTCACCAATCCCAATCATAACCGGCTGGTTAATAACAGCTGCATAAAGTCGGTGGTACTCACAAATTGCGACAACTTAACAAATACGGAGGGGAAAAGGAATATTATGGCACTTTGCAGGAGACTGAGGCATGGAGAGGTTTGGTTCCCTGCCCACAAAGGCATCTGGGTGCTTTGATTGCAGAGACCGGGATCTGTCGGAGACCCTTGGCCAGCTCTGTAGGTGTCAGTCTACGCACCGTGATTTAAGTCACCACGGCCATTGGTGGTGCAACATATACTGGTGGCAGCATTTGAGGTCAACAACAGGCTGTCTTGAAAAACCTGAACTTGTGATATCACATTTTTAGCCAGTACTGAAGTTGACTGTAGACTCCACTAGGATGGATTAATGATAAAAATTGAGTATAATATAAGATATTATAAACAATAATATAATAATTACGTGTATCATTATTGGATATCACAATAATTATCACATATAACATAATAAATTATAATATAATGATAAAAACAGAGTACCTGTTAGGTCTGTGGAGCGATTTCTATTCCCTCTTCCTTCCCCAAATATAACTCTGAATTTGGACGCCTTTTTCTGTCAGCTTTCATGCGCTTGTTTTACCAGGCATGAACCACTTGCGATGAACAGGCCACTGCGGTCTGCCCGGCTTGCAGTCTGTAGTCTCTCCAGGCTTTTCTGCTCCTCTTTTCCCTCAGACGACTCCTGGGGAGGGGAGGCACTCCGTGAGAGGAGAAACAGTTCACATGGGAGCGAAAGGCATTCAGGGGGAGAGGGCAGGGGAAGAAAGTGTGATTTCGGGGTTGGCGTTAAGGATTTCACACACAGAAACTGAGGATTCAATAGCTTCCGTCGTCGTTAGGACTAGACGTGCGGAGAGCGTGTCTGTGGGTCCTGTCCCTCAGGCTCTCTGAAAGGGTTATGGATGTTCTCTGCGCTGTGGTGACACACCGAACATCCCTGCGTCTCATTCATGTATCATTGTTCACGAACAGGGTCATGGCTCTGGCATCCAGGGACAGAAAAACGTCCCCTTGAAATAGCCCAGTCCTTATTCTGTGCTTTTTATCTGGTTGTTGCCCCATGAGGAAGTTTTTTTCTGGAAACAATAGAGAAGAGCAGATAAGGAAGCAGACTACAGCAGATACAAGCACTTAGTTTCTGTCAGGTAGACAAGCTCGCTTTCTTCCTCTCTAATATAATGGCCCCCAAAAATGTGAACAAAAGCACGTTTTCATTCACTAAGTTCCTTCAGTGCTGGAGCTGATAAAATCTTAAACATTCATCCAGAGCCAGCGGCAGTGGAAGAGAGAAAGGGACTCTTCCTCAGTGGATACCGAACAAACGGAAAAGGGAAAATCCTGCCATTGCCCCGCGCCGTAGCAAGGGTGAGGAATAAATGGGTTAGAATTCGGGGAAGAAAGGTCTTTGGAGGGTGGTTCAACATGATGCTGCGGTTCGAATTTCTGCTCAGGAAGTCCCTGAACTACAGACTGGCAAAAACTGGGAGGGAATGATGGAGAAAGGATCACTCTCCTCTCTTTTCCTAATGCTCTTTCCCCAAATAACTACCAATAAACACAGAATATTGGACTTAGACTCTGTTCTGTCTCTGGGTGGCCGTTTCTCATACGGGTAAGCAGGTCCCCAGATGCAAGGCTGGGACAAGCATTGTGACCGTTCGATAGTAGCATGACATGGAGAGGGATGGATAGGAGTGTTCTCAAATTTTTTTTTTTTTAATCTTCTTAAAAAAAAAAAAAATTGTATACACCTCTCGTCTTTCTACAATATCTGCTACAGGAGGAAAGCAACTTGAAACCACCAGCCTATTCAGTAAGGATAGACCTGACATTATCTATTTAAGTAGGATTTATGCTTTGAATCTGCAAACATTAATACTCATTTATACTTAATTTTAAAGAGCTGTCAACAAAGTATGCTGTGAGGGAACTAATAGTGTGTGGTGGTCACAGTTTTCAGTTTTACTGAAGAATATACCCAGAGAGTATTGATAGGACCCAGTTAAGATGTATGGAAGGTTTGGGAGGAGAAAGCAGCACCATTTTTGCAAATTGGTGTAGGTGGAGATTTTTCCTCTCCCATCTGTGGCTCATGACTCTTTTCCCATAGAAAAGGGTAGTAAGAAGTATCAGTAAGGACCAATTAGTTTTGCACTGAAAAAAAAAAAAAACCCGCAACAAAAAATTCCCAAACATTTTTGCCACCTTGCTTTATTAGTGCTTTATAAGGCCTGTACCTAAAGCATGAGGGGGTCATGTCTTCTTTCTAAAGGTGTCTTAAAATGATGAAGCATTGCTAAAACCAACAGTTTATTCTTCACAATATATTTCATATTAATAATAAATTAATTTGTCGAATGGGCATGTTTTCCATCTGCTTTAACACTGTCTTTTACAAGCCCATAAAAAGAGATGTTTCCAGAATAACAATCAGATATTGTCGGAAAAAAAAAAGTAAAGTTACTCAGTTTCTCACCCGTAGTATATTTATTTGGAAGAGCTGAAACTTATTCATAATCATACCAAACCTAAATTGCTCTTTGTATGGCCATCAGAACAGAATCCATATTTCTAAAGGTTTCATTTCTGAGGAAATCAGATTTTGTTCTTGGTGCACTAAAATATTCATAAATATTGCATATCAATTTATAACTTATATTTTCTTTGTTTCACTGAGTATGGCTTATAAAAATGTCTCTTACTCCACTTACTAATATCTAAAACTAAGCGAAGCTGCATTAAAACAGAGCACATAAATACAACAGAAATGTAAATAAAAGAATTTTGGTAACAAGACCTGCCTGAAGAAATCCATACAGACTCAGTAATATATATTTCCTCCAAACTATCTTAAAGATCTTTTTTCCTCTACCTACTGCATATTATGAAACACTCAGGGAATTATAGATTAAGTCCTGGAATACTTTTAGATCATTATTTCCAATGACAGCAGTGCAATTTTTTCAACAGTGTGCATTTCATATATACAGAACAGCAGTAGAATAAATAAGGCATATATTGCATTGGGAAAAAGCTACATTTCATGATTCACTTAAGGCTTGGCAGAAAAATAGGAGCAGGTAGATAGCATCACAAAATGATTATGAGCTGTCTGGTGAAGATTCTGTCAGTGAATAATGGCAAGCAATAATTTTGTTTTCTGTAATTTAATAATATTATACATGTATATCAACAATGGAGATAAACAAAACTTGACAAGCTGCAGGCCTCAGTCAAGTGCCAGTTTAAGGGCAAAGTTTCTGTTTGCTACAGGGCTAATGGAAATACTGAATAATACGAGAATTCTCTGAAGAGCCGATGGGCATCTTCATGGAGCTATGGTATTACCCAGTACTTTAGCTGGCGAGCACAGCTGATTTTGGCAGGTCTCAGATTTCTTCTTCAGGTCTCGCCTTTTGTTGGCTCCTTCCTGGTGATGTGCCACTGCCAGCACGACTTGGATTCTCAAAGCTCCTGAAGGCTTTTGCTCTGTCAGCTCTATGTTGGCTTTCCTTGGACATTCCCTGGTTAGGAGTGTCCAAGCCGGTTGCACGCAACTGCCCATTGATCGTGCAGGTACCAGTGCACTCGGGAGCAGCTATACTACCCATGGGCAAGAGCAGCGGGAGTGTGAAGGGGACCCGAATAAGTGTGATCTCTGACACTGCTTGGAGCTGTCATCTTTGTCACATCAGAGACCTTGACCTAAGCAGAGCTTCTGGGAGAGGATGGGGCTGTCCAGGTGTCTGGGGAGAGGGAGCACTGGGGAAGGTGGTAGTCTCACCTGTGGGAGGGATGCTCTGCTTGGGAGGGATGTTCTGCTGGCTCGTCAGCAAAATGAAGTGGGCAGACCATGTGCCGTCAAGGAGGACAAACAGGATATCAACAGGATCTTCACAGTCACCCTACAGAACCACATACCACGGTCATACCAGCATTTTAGGGAAGGATGGACAGCCCTCAATGGTCAGAAAGTCCCAAGATGGCAGAGACTGGAAATTTGGCATTTCCCACAAAACAGCAAATCCCCTTCTTTGACTGTCGTTCTGCAATTACAGAATAGGCATAGGGACTACAGGTGTAGGGCACTAGCAACAGGTGAGGAACATGATGTCCCATCAGGAGGGGCCTTAACCAAGAGTATGCATGAAGAAAGAAAAAGAAGTTAACAGTTACTTGAGGCTTTCTCTTGTGGGGGATGAAAGCACCCATCTATGCACCTATGCACCAGAGGGGTGGTGGAACTGGAGGAGATTCATGTGACTGGAAAAAGGCAAAAGGTTACACCTGTCTTCAAGAAACAAGATCCAGTTTCACTTCAGTCCCTGAGAAGGTAATGCCATTTCCAAGAACATGCTGATGGATTTGTTTTCAAACTCCGGTGTCTTAAAATACATAGTTCAATAATAAGATACTCTAGCAATCATACAGCAGAGCGGTCCTCATGGGAATAAGATGTGTCTGAGTCAGTGTAGCAGTGACTAACCATAATCTCCCTGCGCTGACCATTCCTGTTGTCCGAAGTTATTTATCAACTGTATCTGTAGAAAAGGCAGGTACAGAAGGCTTGACATTTCCAACTGGAAGTCAGCTTAGCTATGCCACATCAGAACTTCATGTCCATTTTAAAATGGAGAAGGGCTAGGAAAACATGAAGAAAATTCATTAAAATGGGTACAATATAGCTGATACACCCTGTATGCTTGGGTGTAATTAGGTATCTGCTAATCATTATGATTAAGGTTCATTAGATAGCACTAATGACATTGTCTATCTATGGGATCAGTGAGCCATGTGAAAGAATGTCCTTTAGATTGCACTGATGACTGGAGTAAACGCTGAACCGCCCCAAGAATCTGTATCTGCAACATTTAGACCATTTGGACGGTTTGACCTAGGAGCACTTTTGGTAGACCTGCCAAAGTCTGAAGTACCAATGACTGCCTGGGATCAGTTGAGTCTCCCTGCACAAAACAGAACAAACAAAAAACCTTAAATTCAGTGGGTATCAAAAAACATTTATTATGGAAGCTTTATCAGAAGGAACATCTGTTACACTTCTGTCATGCTGAAAACAGCTTGCTCTATATTAAATTAATTTTGGGGGTATGTATGTGATTGGGAGTCACTGACATGAAATCAAAAGCGATAAATATCAATAACTGGATGTTGGATCAGTTTTCCTAGGTTGGGCAGCTTAATTACCTTCACCCTGATTTGAAGAGCTCACCCTTAATAACTTTTTGCCTGTGTATCTTTATAAATCATATTTTTAAAAATTTAAATATTAAAACCCCCCTCATAATAAAGTCCCTCAGAAATCCTGGATGCTTTATCAGCATTTGTGTGGCCTACTTCAGAGATTTAGATGATATTTGATTCCCCACTGTTGATGTTGTGGTTTTGGTTTTTTTTCTTTTGCTTCTTGAGGAGATTAGCTTTATATAAACAAGTTATCCATAACATAAATCAAAGTAGCTGGAAATAGTAATATAGTATGGTCATGTATATTCATGGTTGTTTGATGAAGGAAAGACATTAACATATTTCTAGATTCTCTGTCATTCCTTTCCTTCTTTTTTCCTTAAAAATGAGAAAGAGGAAAATGTTCTAGTAAATTCATGTATTTATGAGAGTAAAATTATCAAAACAGGTAGGGCGATAACTCACTTTTTCTCTCTAATTTGGTCATTTGTAAATTAACGAGAAAAAAAATATTCTTCTGGTTCCATCAATCAGTGATGTAGCAGATTCTACTTTTACAATTAAGTGCATTTTTTCCTTCTCCCCTTCAACACGGGGAATTTAAATGCTTTTGAAACAACCCTCAGCACCACTTTGACACGCGGGAGCACCTACACCGGTGTCGGAGAGCTTGCAGCAGTTCTGCGCACATTGTCAGATGGATTTTATTTTTTCCAACTGTCACCTGCCAGTATTGTTCATATCGAGTTTATTATCTGTTGCTTAGGATTATAGCTGAGAGACATCCCTTCGTGCAAGCTCTGTGTTTTAAAGTGTGTCATTACCCAGGTGAAGGGAGGGACGGCATCTCGCTGGAGAATTTTGCCCTGCAGGTATTAACCTGTGCTCAGCCCATTGCTGGGGTGCTCGTCCTACCCTGGGTTCCTTCTCTGTTTTATACTTAGCAGCCACAGCAGGGAGACGTGTCTCACGGTTTTATGCCTCCTGTGCTGCTGTAAGATGACACAATTACTGGTCAGTAGTCTTTAAAATTAGGGTAATTCTTCCCTTGCCTATTTAAAAAGTCGCAGTAAACTTGACGAAGGTGCCTAGAAAGCCCAAGGTCTCCCTCATATCTGAGGGTGTCTTGAGAGCTGGCCCAGGGCTTTCCCTAGGTCAGGGGACACACAGTCTCTACAGCTGTAAGAGTTACACGCAGAGTAGTCGGTACGTTGGCCCTTGCACGTATCAAGTAACTGGATGCTAGGCAGTGCAAATCGAGGTCAGCACCTCCCAACAAGCTGGATTTACTGTTCCTGCATGGAATAAAGCCAGTGCGTGCTTGTGAGGGCTTCTAAGGAGTCCCACTGGAGAGAGAGGGCAAGGGGTTTCGCTGGGTATGAATGTTGAAATGACATCAGTGAATGTTGAAATGACATCAGTGAATGTTGAAATGATCGGCTTACCTATTACTGAAGTTAAATGACTGACTCAGCAAGTCCCAGCAGCCCACCTTTCCGCACAATAGAACCAGAGATTCCCCACTCCGTTAAGTATTTTATACTTAATCCTGATGAACCTGGGTTTTTTTCAGTAGCTTTGGCTCTGTCTGAGGTGCAGCGGGTTAAAGATTAGATTTTCTATTCCGTGTAACATCTGTGATTTGACAAATAAGGGGGAGAGGTCATTCATTCATTTGTGAATGAAAAATTGGAGTTCTGAAAGTTTCCCAAAGAAGGGAAAACATGGGGGAAAAAAAAAAAAGAAAAAAATGAAGCTTATAAGTAATCATGAAATTGAAAATCCTGGAGTGAACTGGCTGGCATCCAGGTCCTGGGAAGATCCCACTCAGCGGTGGCTTTCAACCCCTCTCCGTTCCCGCGTCCTCCCCCACACAGGGCAGAAACCAGGAGACCCACAACATGAGATTTCAGTTTCTGCTTTTGCATCAGAGTACCTTGGACTCTAAGAACATGACATTAGCTCTCCAGGTTTCTGCAAGCTTGAGACGTAGGAGGGAAGCTCTGATTAGACTCGAGGTTCCTTCATAAGGCTTTCATTACTGCGTTGTTGTTGAAAAACATAAATGAAGTGACTTACCACTGCAAGCTTAGATAAGCATGGAGCAAGGAAAAAATGACAATTACCGGTTTGATCTAATAGTGTTATAATGTAAGAAATATAATTTAATACATAGTAAAACAATATGAGGTAATGGAGATACAATAATTGAGGAAATAACTTAATACATACACATTTAATTAAAACCACCATTTATCTAAGAACATGGTCTCTGTTTTGAATAGTAATTTGAAATCACTAAAGCTCTAGTTGAACAATGTAATTTTTATTTAATACTAATCTTGGACCTGTACATTGAAGACATTCAGCACAGTGGAAATTAGATTTCAGTGAGTTGTATAATGGTTTGTCTCTTGGATCTCAGACTGTGAAAAGTAATGCAGATCATGGAAACCCATCCCATAATTGCCCTTATTGCAGAACGTTGAAGTTTGCACTTAGCGTTGTCCAGCTTCTGAAATAATATTGTCAGGGCTGTTACTTGTAATCTCTATAGCTTTGAAAAAAACCCCAAATTTAATTCCAAGATGGCATTTTGAATTCCTCTCTTTTGAGGGATTTTGAAATTCCTCTTTTCTTACCATTTATTTTTAAAATTACATTTACTTTGAATAAAAGCAGAGTGAATGAAGCTAGTTGTTCTGTGTTTACTTTTTTCTTTTGAAGTTTTACTTTTTCCTTTTTGAAGTTTTTAGAAAGTGGAAAAAAAAGTACAGTAATGAAAAATTCAAGTATTCCTTTAATGGTCTTCTCTTTACTTCCGTGGGTTTTTTTTTTTGTTGTTGTTGTTTGTTTGTTGGGGGTTTTTTGCTTGTTTGGTTGGTTATTGTGGGTTTTTTCCCCCTAAATAAAACATCCTGAAAAAACACATACATTTTACCAAATGTTTCCAAAATCAATGGCCAAATAAAACTTGTCCATGCAAACTCAGGTAATATGAGAAACTGAAAATTATGATTTCATAATGTGACAGGGTGTGAAGGGAAGCTGTATTGATGGAATGATGTTTTCCAAGGCATTTCTGATCAGTTCCTGAAACAGCTTGGTGCCTAACCACTTAATTATCTATTGTGTTCATTCTTTTCCTACTTTCATGGCTATTTTTGTCTTTCTTTCTGTTATAATTTTGCAAGAATTAGAAAAAGGCTTATAGAATTAAGTACTTTGTCTCAGTGTTTATAAAAGCTCCTAGAATGTGATGTTTTTTCTTTCTAAGTCATCAAGCTTGACCTCAGATTTCCTACCAGAAAATTTAATCCTCTTATTGAGAAGAATAAGACATTCCACTGACTTTTATTTTGTTAAAGTTTCCACATGTCCCCTCTCATTGTCTCAGCTGGGCATTTAAGCTCCTTCCCACACAGCTGCAAATGCCATTTGCAAACATTGCTTTCTAAAGTTCAGGTTTTGGGCATCCTCCGTCACTGCGGCGCTGGGTGCCTTCCAGAGGTGTATCCAGTGCGGTGGTGAAGCCAACGTCATGGTGGAGGTCCTGGGGAATGAGTCTTTCACAGTGTCAGGCTGAGCGGTGAGAAATACTTCTCTGCAAGTGAGAAACTCCTGTTGAGATGTGAAAACAGGAATTCCTGCTGTTGGGTGTTGTTGGGTAGCAAAGGCATCAGATTCGGTGAAATGGTACCTTCAAAGGCATCAGATATGGTGACTTCGTTTTGTGCCTGCAAGCATCTTAGGGTATGCTTGGAGCCTGACCTCAACTCAGTGCTTTTTGGGAAGCTAGTGTGCAAGAAGGCTTTGATGTATTGCAGTAGCATCTACTTCCAATGATTTACTATGTCTTGGAAGAGGTAATCCCTTCAAGGACTGTCTCCTAGATTTCTAGGAGATAGCATTACTTTACTCAGATTGGGAAATAACAAAGATATTTTGGAGCAGTGTGTCAGTCACATTGATTTATTAGAAGAAAACACAGAGTCTTAGCCAGAAGTGGTTGTAAAATGCGCATGAATCACTGCAATTTAGGTTCCTCACTTACATGAAAATTAATTCCTTCTGAGAAAGATTCTATGTGAAACAGACGTTTGAGCTTTAATAATCTGTGTTTTAATAGACCTGAGGCATCCAGGGGCCGTCCTGAACTCTACAGATTGTTTTTTGTCCTCTGTTGTGCCACGAAAAACAAGTTGATGGCAGCTGCAGACTTTCATGTTAGATGCTTCACAGAGAGACGGTGGGTGTTGGAGCCTCTCCGTAACGCAAACCAGGCACTCTGGGCTTGCCATATGGACTTAGGCAAGTGGCTTACGTTTAAAGCTGATCATTTGTTTTCTGTCAGAAAATGCCAACTTACTTAAAATTGAAACTGCAAGAAGGAGCTTCATTTGATGAATATCCTGTTCTAGTGTTCAGGTTGGTTTGATTTGTTTGACAAATGGCCATATCTGTGAACTCTTTCAGAACTTCAAACCAATTTTTACTGGGAATTTTAAAGTAAAATAAACCACAAGATCAACAAAATCTTTTTTAAGTTTGTTGTAATTAAGTGTTTCAGGGAATCCAATCCAACTGGAGGGGATTTTAAGTCTGAAATATCTCAGCCTCTGTTTTTTTTCCCAGTTCAGGATAGATTTTCCTCCCAAACTCAGATATTATTGTAGAACTGGTGATCTGTTTTTACCATGCTCTATTTAATAATGCTCCACCCTCAGACTCCCCCCAGATTAAATGATTGTTGCACTGTAGAGAGAGCAGCAGGTGTTCTAAATTCTATTTCTTGTTGAGACTATATTTTTTTCCTTGTCACTTTGGCTTGTTTCTTTTTTAGCCTTTCTCTCCTCCCCCTCTTCCCCCTCACTTCAAACAAGCCCAACAGACATGATCCCTCAACATTTTAATGAGCAGAAAAATACCATCCCATTTGAGAACTTCGTTTTGGCATGGGAAAAGGCTTCATTCAATCAAGACTTTCTCCAGCTATTTTTCAGCTGGGGCTCAAATGTCTTCTGTAGCTAAAACCATGCCAGCTAAAACCTCAGAGAGTGCTTCTCGCTGCTTCCGTACAGCACGGACAACCCTTGCATGTTTCTTACTGAAAATCTGTTGTCTCCGTTTCCATTAAGCTGCTTATTTTCATATTCCAGTTATTCAGTGCAAAATAAAGTTGTAGATCCTGCTTTTTGCTCTGTAATTTCAGGTGAGGCTGATGAAATACCTTTATCTGGACGGGTCTGATGAGGAAAGTCTTGCACTTTTCTGTATTTGCATGAAATAAAGTGGTTTTGTTTAAAAAAAAAAACATTATTTTTCTTACTGACTGTGTATTTTAAAAGAAACATTCTTTTCAAAGAAACATTTTTTTCAAAAGAAAGTGAGGTGGTAAAATCATTAAGAAGTGATATAGATGACTGGCATGTGGGAAAGCAGATTTTCTGTAAAAAATTAATTTATTTAAATAAACCTGTGCAACCAAAGTCATGCATCTCACTGGCAGCATAATACCCATGAAATCACTGCTCAGCATAACCAGAACAATGCAAGGGCCCGCGGGACTCCTGATCCACTGTGCCTGGGGAGCATTTCAGTGACTGAACTGGGTATGGGAGGAGACGCAAACAGCTCCCAGAAAGTTGGCTGATTTTCTAGCTTGAAAAGCAGCCATGATAAAATAATGCATATTTAAATGTTTCATATTCTTCATCAACCTGATAACTTTATCAAGACCTTTCATATTCTTTATTCTTTAATGACATCTCCCAGCTGGTAGTTATTAAGTTCACATACGTTTAAATGGCCCAAGTGCTCTGCTGCCTGGTCCATCTTAGAAAATTGTGTTGGGCTAATTAAATGTTTTGAGAAACCCCTAGCACGGCGGCTCAAAGATGGACTATACCTGTGCCTCAGTGTTAGTACGAGCCTGTAATTCACTGAAATACAGATAATCCATTTCAGTGAGGTGTGTAACGATTTAAATGTCCGAGCATTAGGGTACTGTACCAATTTAAGAAACTAGTCTTTTAAACTAGATTAGTTATATCAATGTATTTATCCATTTATTTCTAATTTAACTGTTGTCTCTAAACAGAACTTAGTGATAGATAACTGCAAAAGACAATCTGTCTCAAGAACCACTTCTCCATTTTGGGTATTACCCAGGAGAATAACTGGATTTTTTTTCTGTTTATCAGGCTTAAGCAACATTAAGGAATTGCTTGTTTATTACAAATGCCACTGAGAATCTCATTGGGATTCTTAGCAAGACCATCACAGACGAAATTCAGACTGTTATCTCTTGGGTGCTTTTTTTTCTTTTAACCTCTTAAGGGTAGTATTATTTAAATAATCCCTCAATCCAAAAGAATTCGCATTTGGGAAAAAAATACAGGAGTAAAAACAGCTGATAGGAGAACACTATTGCAAAGCAGTTCTGATTGGAACAAGCAGAGACCTGCAAAATAACTTCAAGAGTTTGGGAACCAAAATACTTCTGTTGAGTCATAAAATGTGGACTTAGTAGAGACATTTAGCTTTGCAGCACTATGCACAGCCAGCCAACACCTCAGCCCTCCTCAGATAATTACTTCCAATTCTCTGTTCATAAGGGAATTTGATTTTATCACTGCTTTCCTTGCTAACATCCCCCTCTGCTCCAAATCTGCTAACCACCATTTCCTCTCAGATTGTCAGACTGATTAATGTAATTAAATTAAATGCAGGCTGCCGCCTACAACTGTAGGTGGCAAAACCATTTTAAGGAGTTTGCACCTTTGGCCCATCACAGCTGACACAACATTGCCTTTCCCGAAAAGTCGTCGTCATCTTCCCTAGGAGGAAGAAAAGTCAGCGTGAGCCTCTTGAGCCAGAGCTGTTGTAGTTCTGCCACATTATGCCTCTTGCCTGTCCTCTCTTCCCCCTCATTTTGAGCAAGAGGTACACGTAAGACTTGGGATGTAGGTGATCTGCAGAGGTTTAGTGAGCTCCGAGTTTCCCCTGCTAGATAATATGTCTTGGCTAATCCAAGTAACTGTGAAGGGAGGGACATGGTAGCCCATGAGCTGGCGTCTCCGAGGGCCAGAGAGGTTTGGCGAAGGGGCTGTGATAAGCAGTGGGTGCCTGTAGCCCCTCTCAGTAGGAGAAGACACAGGGACATTGCCTCAGCTCCTATGGGGTGACTCATGTGCAGCCGGGATAGTTGGGGCAGGAGTGACCTCTGGCATGGAGGCAGCGATAAACACCTGGGCTTCGGCTTCTTCCAGAAGAGGACATGGGATCATTGCATTAGTCCTCTTCCCACTGGGGAACAAGCTATGTGGGTATCGGGATGCTTTACAGCAGCGTAACTGGGTCAACGAGATGCGCGGGAAACAACATTACAGCGATATTATTGAAGCGATGCAAACTTTGTGTCAAGAGTAGCCCAGGGGGCCCAGGTGATGGAGATCTTGTGGTGCTCCATAGTTCCCTTCCACTGGTATTTAACCTATAAAAATACTCTCACTTCCAGTTGTATACTTTGATATAAAACAGTGAAAAATAAGTATAACAGCCTTCTGCAGTTTTCTGTTGGCTTCCCATCTGTCAAGTCTTTCTTTTATAGTTGAGCTAGCTAGCTTATTATTAGTCATTTGGGAGGTGCTGCATTGATTTACATTACAGCGTGTCATAAACCAGTATGTGATGAATCTAGTGTGCTAATAAAAGCTAATGATACAAGTAGAACAATATAAAGTGGGACAATGTTAATGTTATACCTTTCTGAGAACAATGTAATTAAACCTTCCTCAAGCAGCTTTCTACTACTCTGTGTGGGCTTTTCCCTGTAATCTCAAGGTTACATTTATATATTATTTTTAAAATGGTTTAGTATTTTTGCTGAATTTCTCAACACAAAGGAGAATAGTGGTGCATATATATTTTTAAATCAGCGATCGATTTGTTCTATATGTAACATTTCAATTGTTCTAGCTACAAAGACAATTCTCACTTCTGTGGAAGTCATTGCTGGTTTTCATTAGCTGAAAATCTGGTCCTCTTCCTTATTGATTTTGGTATTTAAAAACAAAATGCTCTGCTTTCTCAGTAAGAAAATGAGGGGAAGAAGTTCCATCCTGAACATGGAAGTAATTCTTAGTTCCTGTGTGTTGATACAGTGATGCACAGATGTCCTTCACATACTGGGTCTGGCAGGAGAGAAGCTTAAGCAGAATTTCAGGTGTCAAGAACAATTAGGTGCTATTCAAAATGATATATTCGCTTTGGGGAAATGTTGGTCTCTCTTGCTTTTCAGAACGAGTCAATCCTTGAGTTGCTGTCTTCTTATTCTTTGCTTTTCTTCTTCCTTAGGGTTTAAAATCTTTTTAAAAGGCTTAAAAAAACTTTCAATATCAGTATTTTTCTCTTGAGTTGCCAAGTACTACCATCTGAAATATTTTTTTTCTATGTTTTTATTTTCCTTATCTTATGTGGTATAAATTCAGATATATTTGCACAGCTTAACCCCCTCCCCTGTGTCCACAGCCAAAATGGATTTTGGGTCACAGACAACTGAACCAGTGGGGTGCAGGTTACATTTTCATTTTTCCTTGTTTTATGGCATAGAAAATCACAGTTTCTGCTATTAGAAAGCAGATTAGGTCTCCCTCGTATGCATCCGCAAAGAAGAAAGGAGGTTCATTTTTTAGTCTGCGTAAGGGCTACGCATATGTGCAACTTCTGTGTGCAAGGAGCTAGGGGACAGGTTGTGAACATGCCCAGAATTGTCTCTGCAGGGTAAGACTCATATTTGATGGAGGAAGTGATATGTTCCTGCTCAAAGCCATAGGAGAAATTTTCCACCTTTAAAGCAAATGATCTCCCCAGCAATACTGCTCTTTTACACCTATCCTGATGCAGAACGGTGCCAGCCATCATGATGCTGGAGGAGTGCGCCGGAGCATGCAAATTCATACATCCCCTGAGAATTTGAAGGTTTTTAGTAAAACCTGTATCAGCCTTTCCCTCTCCACCTTTAGACAAGAAAATAGTGAAATATTCTGCTGTGCATCTTTTCTCCTTCCCTTCCTACGAAGCTATGTGGCATAAGCTCCCCCACCAACGCTTTGCTTGCTAGCTTATGCTAGAAAGGTTAATAATGGAGAGAATGTGTGATGAGCCTTAGCTAACAGATTTTCCCAGGGAGAATAAATCAGAACAAGCCTGCTTCTCTGCTATCTTTCCCATTGAGATTCAAAGCCCTGGTGGCTGCTTCAATTACTAATTATAAGTTACATTCAGCCATGAAGGGAACAGAACAACAGCAGCCATGTGACTTATGTGAATAATCACACTTTGTTGCTCCAGCTTGAGTTTAGATTGCTGAATACTGATGGACTGTAACAATTTCTTGTCTTTGGGTCAAAGAAAAGGAGCAAAAATTGTACGTGCAAAAAAAAAAAAAAGAAAAAAGAAAAATGAAATAGAAAATGTTGAAGAACATGAAAGAAAGAATAAATTTAGCCTAAACCTGATATTACAAGGTGAATATTAGGTTAAAATTATTGCTTAAATGCATGTTCACTGAGGGTTTTTTTGGTGGGCTAAAAGTAGTGGAAGAATGGGAATGACACTGTAAGTTTTCCAGGACTCCTCCCTTCCTTTATTTTTTCTCCTAAACTCTATATGTCTCATTTTCCTCCATCTTGAAGAATCCTTCTGATCTCCCACTCCTTATATCACACTAGCAACTTAATATTCTCCAGTAGTTTCTTTTGCAGTCCTGCTTCTACCCCCTCCTGGCTGCTATCTCTATTTGATAACTCACCTATTTCTGTTGTAATATGTTATTTCCATTATCTTCACCCATTTCAATTTTCATCTTCATTCTTTGACTCTATCCTTTCACCTCTAATTCTGTGTCCCAGGTCATTCATCACCATTAATCCAAGTCCATAATATAATTACAGATTCAGCTTTGCTCCCAGCTTGCTCTTCTTCATTCTCCATCCCTGGGTCTACTTCTTCTCTAGCCACTATGGAGACTTGGCTTGTGAAGTTCCCATCTCCTTCAACTCATCTCTCTCCCTTTAGACTCTCATCTCCGCTATCATTTCTTCAGCCCCAGCTACATCATCCTGAACTCAACCCTGCCCTTCTGGATGTGTTTTTATGAGTTTTTTCTTGAGAACTTACTGTTAGCAGAAGCTCAGCTACCTGTTGGCATAACAAATAAAACGGGGTGTACTAAGTTCCAGCAGAAGATGGGAGAAGATGTCTTGGCAGTGCAAGATAGACTGAAAACTCTGCTTTTGTGATGATGACTTAGGTATTCAGAACCATGAAAAAGTCAAAACACTTGATCTGATTTGTATCTACAGGATTTTGGAACTGATTAGATGTGCTATTTCAAAGTTTTGGCATTATAGGCAAATTAAATGTTCATGGAGTGTGATAGAAAACGCTGGGAAATTTTGCCTAGGACATCTGAGGGCTAGCAGAGTTGGCAAAGAGAATGTTATCCAGTGTCTTCAGCACACCAGCTCGAAGTCCTGCGGTGACTTGAAATCCCATCTTGAAATGTGGGTTTGCACCAAGATTACAGGATATGAGACTGAATGATTCACAAATAAGCAAATTTTCCTTGCTATCAACCTTGGTGATGGGGTGGTAAACGCTGGCAGAAGAGGAGAAAAAAACCAATGTAAAGTGTTAATGAAGCCTTGGTTTATTCACCCAAAGTCTGCAGTGTTAAAAGAAATTGAAGGGAATCGGGAACCCAAATCCATGATGGAAGCCGAGTGTCTGACTGCATTGAGATCCTCTCAAAGCCCCAGTCTAAGAAATTGCAGGTAGTATTGCACAACATGTCCAAGAACAATGGAAACATCAGTTCAGCTGCTTTAAGTACTTTCTGATTTATACACCTAGAGGACTGTAGCCTCATGACCTCTGTGGGTTTTTTGTTCTGTGTAAAATTTGATTCTCTTGTGTGGTCAACAAAATGGAATCTTTTATCCGAATATTTGAAAAGGGGAAAGGATGGACCAAGTGATCTGTGAAGAAAGTTAATCATAACCACCTGAAATTATGCAGGCATAAGGTATCATGGCAAATTAATAGGCAAGACAAGTTTGATATCCCTCAGACAAAAAATATCTTAAAGTGATGAACTGTTCATCAAATATTTACTGCTGAGAATAAATTACAAGGTAAAAGATGGTCAAAATCCACCAAAATAATGTCAAATGATATTGGTAAGAGAGACCTCAATTTACTTCAGTGTCTGATGTTTAGGAGCAAACACTGATGAAAGATGAAATGCTTGAAAATCTTTATGAAAATCAGTGCTGTACAAAATTGCCTTCTTTGGAGCATCTCTCATCTGTGTGTTTGCATTGGGATTAAAATTTTTCCTTTTTTTTTTCTTTTTTTTTCTTTCTTTTTTTTTTTGATAAATCATAGATGTAAGAACAACCACATCAGCACTTTTGTCACCAGAGAACTGAAGAAAATATTCAAACATGTACTTAGTCTCAGCCTTGATGACATTTGAGGGTAGTTAAAAAGCCTTTTCAGTGAGAGATTTGATGCAATTAACCAGCTTCCGATTTGCTGTATCAGCAAATCCCATATTTGTGCAATGTAGACAAATGCTGACACACAGCTAAGAAAGTTTACTGAGTTTACTGGTAGACTGAACTGAGTAGATTAAAAATGTTTTGACGCAGAATCTGTAAAATAAGCCTGTTGATTAGAAAAGAAAAAATTCTCGCACATATTATTCAGATAGCATAGCTCAGTATGTAGCAATCTAGTAGAGGTGGTTCATTAATACGGCAGGATTCATTCCTGCTTTTAGGCAACATTTAAGTGTAATTTTTTTGGTAGCAGTCTTACATGCGTGATTATTTTTACGTTTATTTTCGCACTACAGGAAGCTATGCAGTCACTCTTGCTGCCAGACTCCATCCTGGTCTTGAGTACTCAGTGTTGCTACGGACTCATCTGCCTCAGAAGGCACTTTGTATGTGCTGTTCATGGTGCACAGCTTTCTGCAGAGCCTGGGACAGCAAAGTTGTCTGTCTTTGCATCAGTGACACTTGAGAAGGTTGTCACAAATTAATTAAAGTTGTGAAGCAAATGCATTAATTAAAACTCATGAACACCTGCATGGATCCTCTCATTCATAACTCATATCGTGTTAAATTGCTTTTGCATAATAGCAGACCTACTTTGGGATTGAACAGGCCTGTAAAGGGTGCTCATGAAAGCAACAGGAAAAAAAATTCCCTTGCGGGGGTTTTGGCTTCCGCGATCGCTTTGGAACATGGCCCAAGCTCATCAAAAAGTATGAGAACATTTTAAGCACACTTGGGACAAGATAATTTCAAGTGAAGGTGACACTTGTGGTCTGAGACAGCTAGTGAAACACCATGATTTTGAGAGGGTTCTGCTTGGGGACTTAAGATTTAGTAGCATGTCAAACTCAAAGTCAACACAGCAGGATTTAATGCTGTGTAAATGGGAGCCAAAGACAATGCCCTCATGAATCCACGTGATAGATGTGCATGTATTTCCCACAGCTGTATTCCTAGCACCAGAGTTTTGCTGTGAAATAACAATCGTTCCTAGGAAAAAGAACAACACTATTGATTTTCAGTTCTCAGTAAAGCCTTCTGACGTATTTTTACATGAGAGAAAGCCTGTACAGTTTTTAAATTAAAATCCTCATTTTTAAAAATCTGCTCAGGTGAAATTAAAATTGTGAGCGCATCCAAAATTGGATGGTGTTGACTAGCCCTTAAGACCGATCCTTAAAGGAAGTAGGGAGTAACAAATGACTAATATATCATACAGAAAGGTATGCAGGGCCCAAACCAGTGGGAATATATCTGATAGACATTGGCAGTTTGCTCCATGGGGCAGCTTGCAGTAGTCGCACTAAGTCCACTTGCAACTGCTTTGGCTTCCGTTAACTGCATATTGTGTAGAGGAAAGGATTTCACCTGGCAACCGCTGGTTCCACCTGGCAATTGAAAGGTGTGGATAAAACACACTAAACGTGGCAAGAACGACAAAGCTGTCTGTTGTAATATTTGAAAACGTTTCTCTTCATAAATATTATGTGATGCTTTAGCGTGGTAACACTTGCTGAAAGTAGAGAGGTGTTTTATTTTATGAGTTTCAATGCAGTTGAGGTTATTTCTTCCCCTTTCTTATAAACTAGACCGTCTTAGGAGTAAGTAACATCCCACACTTGGGAAGTGAAAGCTGACTGCCTCTTCATACCAGGGCATCTATCCTAGTGTCAAGCAATGGTACAATTTTTTTTTAACATGCATGATGCATATTCTTGATTTCCTTTCATCCAGACTCCTCTCTAGCACCCTTCTTTCATTTTAGAGACATCCTGTTTTTCCCAGTTTTGTATCTATGTGACATCTGCTTTCTGAAAGGCTGCATTCACACTAGATAAAAGTACGTTGACTTCATGCCTGTTCTTTTACACTAGTACTACACAAAGACTGTTACACTTTACTGCAAACATACTAATTAGAAATGGACGGAATTTTTTTAATCAGATGTCATTCATTCAGATTTCTTTTTGATCAGGAAACAGTTTCAGCAAAACCAAATTGCTTGGAGGATTGACTTCAACTAATCTTTTATTGAAAAACATACCAAAAAGTTTTGAAATTGTTGAAAAATCACTTTTGTTGACTTTCATAGGTAATAATGTTTCATTTTTGGCTAGCCTGAGTTTTTGTTTAGGCATCTCAGTTAATGATACAGTACATACAAACGGGAAAAGGATAGAAACCTAAGTGAAATATTTGAAGAAGATGGAGCAGAATGAGTTAGGAGCTGAGGTTATTTCCTTTGCTGTGCAGCCTTCCCTTTTCCATACTAAGAGAAGAAAGAACTTCTTAGGTGTGTTTGCCTTGGTTCTCCATAGTGTTTGCTTGCAGACTTTTTAAAAAACTCAGTGTAATGCTTATTGCTTGTGGCAATGCCTCCTGTGATAAAATTTAGGCATGTTAAATCCTTCTGTCCCCTTAATTCTTTTGCCAGCAAATTGTGGAGATACAAAGACTTTATTGTCAGTGAAATTATACCAGTACTTAAATGGTTTGGAAGAAGCGGTGCTTTCTGTTGTTGTGCAAAAGAACTAAACACACTAAATGCTTATTGAGTTTAAACAGTCTTAGCTGTTCTTGGGGGTGAAATCAGGGGACTTGCCTCATTTCCAGGGTGTTCATTTTTTCTTTTTCTTGCTGAAAAGAAAGAAAAATAGAGAAGAGCTACAACGACAAGCCAAAATGTCTATTTGTTGATGTTTCCATTTTTTTGCAATGCTACCAAAAAAAAAAAAAAAAAAAAAGAGAATAAGGAGAGTCTTCTGGATCTTGTGGAGTTGTGGCAAGAAGCCTTTTAAAATTAAGTTAAAATAAATTGTTTGAAATGTGACCTTGGGCAAAATGCTTTGGTCTTTCTCATCCCCTTTCCCTTCTCCCTACCTCCTTGCTCTTCCCGTTTGTAGAGCACTGCTAATTTAGAGCATCTGCCTCCGAACGTTACGAGGTTGTTATCACGAACACTGCTGTGCTGGAGAATATTTCTGTGTAAAAGCAGAATCTGTCATTTGTTTGACGGAGACTGCAAGTAGTCTGTGCCAGACCAGACGGTGCTCTCATCAAGCAGCAAGACAGCCGAAGCTTAGCAAAACCAGTTTACTATAGACGTATCTGTATGGAGTTTAACGAATGACAAGCCCAGGAGCCAGTGGGCCAGATATTGCCACTGACATTGCAGCTAGATTTTGAGAATGAAAGGTATACTGGAGTATGATATATAAATGAGAATAAATAAGGAGACATAAAGAATAAATAAGGAGAGACGTAGGGAGAGAGAATAAATAATGAGAGACAGCAGGAAGACTATGTAAATAGCTTCAAAAAATCATGAGGAAGAAGCAGGTAGGACCCTACATGAGCTCCCCCAGGAGGCTGCTGTTTACTTGGGGATCCATCAAGCCATTCATGGAAAAAAAGCATGGGGTATTTGGTTGGGAGGGAGGGGAAGTGTCTTCATGGCGGTGTTTGTCTGATTGATTTGTTTAATGGTAAGAGAGGACTGAGGAAGTCCTGTTTACTTTTACAGTCTGGAAATGGCATTTATACACAGAGGCAAGGTTGACATATGCCTAAATGAGGAGTACCACGGGGGGCTGCATTAACGGTCGTGTACATTCGCTGTAGTGAGTCATCTTGCTGCTGAGGATGACAATGAAGCCAGGATGGATCCAGGTCCTTCTTTCTGATACACAGAGAAACCAAAGCCAGGGGAAGAGTTTGACTTGTTTGTATTCCATAGCCATTTCACAGACTGCACCACCGACATTTGAGCAACCTCAACATGTTGAAGAGATTAGCTTAAAGAAGATTTGGAAAGCCAGAGCGTAATAAATGTTTTCCCAAAGCATGGACAGCAGGTACCACAGATCTGCAGAAGTGGAGTAATCCACTTGAAAGGTTGCTGTTTCTTTCACGGTGTTTTGTATGAAGAATAAATGAGCCCACCTGCTTTTATAGATCACTTCAATACCTCTTGGGTTTCACTTTTTACCTAAAGAAAAAAAAATCTCCAGGATTAACTGTCTAGAGGCTGATACCATTTACAAACTTTTATTCTTCCCAGAATCAGGAGGAAACAGAAACCTGAACTTTCTTTACAAAATTATTTTAAAAACTTGTTTTTTATCTTTCTGCCTTGTAAAGTTCTATAAATAGGCCCATATTAGCATTGATTTTTTTTTTTGTAAAGCAAACTACCCATTGATGCTATGCAGTTGTTTGCCAAGCTGTGTCTGTTCTTACTTTACATTGTATTCCACAGAAGTTTTGGAGATCCGAGTTCATTTTCATTACACACTTTTTTGGTGCTATGATATAGCATAGGATGAAATTACCATGCTCAAAACAGCCCAATAAAGATGTCCAAACTACAGGTAGACACTAAACCTAGTAACCAAATCATCTGGTGCCTATGGGATGTTTTAACTTCAATGTGGATCTACAAGGTTGTGATCTAAAACATACAGACACCAGTCCTGCAGCTCTGAATGTGGAGGGAAGTCCGAGCGGTCCCATTAAAGTCAACACACATAAGCTTAGGTAAGCCTGTTAGATTGATGCCATGTATTTTTATTTATGTTTGTTTCTTTTTGTGTCTCTGTTTCATTTATTTTTCACAAAATGCTTCCTTGTATCTGTTTGTCTGACATATCACAGTTTTGCTAAGTCCAACTATTTGTGTGCATTTCTTTTTCTGCCATAGTTCTGTCCTCTCTGGTTTTGATCTCTTGCAAGAATATACACTTTTATTCCTGTCCTATCTGGAAAAAACCCTGTGCCTTAGAACCACAAGACAGTAGTTATGTGCATAGCACACCACTTTCTCTTGCATTTACAGTAGTTACAGTGGTAAATAATAACATCTTTCTCGTTAGTATTCAGGGAGCGGAGAGGATGAGGCCAGCGTGACCACCCGGGATGATGGCAGATCAGAGGAAGACATCAGGCTCCTTACGTCTCACTCTAGTGCTCCGTTAACCCCGGCAGTCAATAACAAACCCACAGTCCTTTGATTTGGGAGCTGAGTGATCAAGTGCAAAGTTCCAAGATCTTTATTCCTGCTAACAGCATCTCGCTGAATGAGGCTGTTTCCAAGTAAGGAGCCAGTTGGTATGTGATGCGAATAAACACAACCACACTGCAAGATCTGAATATACCTGAATGTATGATTCTGCAATTTAATTCTTTAGTTTGGGTAACACTAGTGAAAACCAGCAAACTCCAGTTATATTTCAGACACAAAGCCTGATTAGGAATGCCTGCATGTTTTCTGCTGCAGTAAAACATGTGAAATGTAAAAATTTCCAAGTGGCAGGAAGCACAAAAATAGTGTTTATCATTTGCTTTGTTATGTGTGATTCAGAGTAGACCGTGCCGTGCCACGGTGTGACAAAAGCTTTGTCCCCACACCCCATTCCTCAGCGCATCTTCTTCACACCCCTCTTATGGATTTCGTACGTACCTTGAGATAATTTCAAGCTCCCATTGGTCTGAGATGAGTTAGACAAGCTAAAGCGATGATGCAGCAGGCAGGCGAAATTACCAGCGTACGAGAGAGAATATGAAAACTTGCTCATGCTTAGATATTTGTGTCTCCCAGTTCATAGTGACAAGGCAGCAAACATGAAAATCTGTAGTTTGTTTTTCACATGAAGCACAGACCTTTGTGCAGCAAAAATAAATTATTGTTTCCTTTCAACCCCCTTGTCCAGGTGAGCTTTGTTTCGCACTGCTAAAATACCAGCAGGCTGATTTGAAAACATCAAATGGCTGCTGCAAACCTTCATTGCCCTAATTAGTATTTTTCAGTAACTGTGAAACACCAGGTTAATCGTTAAAATTATGTGCAAAATACAGGCAGCAAATATTTGTGCCTTCTTAGGCAGCACCACTCTGCAGCGGGATAAAGCACTTGGGTATAATTAAAGGTGTTGACAAAGTTAATTTTCACACATATTCTCCAGCACATATGTCAAAGACTGCAAGATCCACCCGAGTGCCAGCCAGTCTGTCACATCTGACACCAGAGACTACTTTGGCCTCAAGTGTTGAATTTGAGTGTTTTTATCAAGCCCTGCCTACCTCATTTTTGTGGTTTCGGGGTGCTGATGCGTGTGCTTGTTGGAGCTGTTTTACGGCTTTGTGCTGGGCGGTTGTTGTTGGTTGTTTCCACACTCGTTGCAAGTAAACTTTGTCCCCGTTTATTTACTTCTATCACACCTAACCTGTCAAGAGCTCCAGTTTGCCTCAATGTCCTGTACTGTCTCAGTTCCCTGGATTTTTGTACAACTATAAAAATAGTTTAAAACTGAGGTTTCTCACTTCTCACACTACCTTTTTTGCTTCCCCCTGCTCTATTTTTAGTGAAAACTACATGCTGCAGGAAGGAGGAAAAGAAATTGAAGAGAAAATTTGTTTTTCAGTTTTCAAAACAGACACCAAAAGCTTTTTAAAAAATCAAAATGGAATGAAAAGCCAAGCTGCCTTCAGAGAAGGAGATTTATTAAACTGGGAAAAAAATTGCCAATTTTCTGTAGAGTAATTCCATGCTGCCCAATTTGCCTGCTAACATTTTAATTAGATAATCTACAAAATGCTCAATAATTGATCTGACTGCTCAAGTAGGTTTAATTCAAACATATTAAAATGGTCTGTAGGACTCTTGGCCTCGCAGTTGGGCAAGTGAAAAAAACCTTGTCTCTGTATGTCTTTAGTCATTTTTCTGCCATTGGCTGTGGCATTTTTCATGCTTGTTGACCAATGAAGGTTTAAGAGAAGAAGGAGGTGGCTTTTGCTGCCCACTGTACAGAGTTCTCCTAGGGTAAGGTCCACATTACTGGGTTGGGTAGGAAACATTAAAAAAGTGCAGATGACCCAAGGTCAATGCTTGGTTAAGAGCTATAATAAAAGGAACAACTGACCTACTCTGCTTGGATTTGAAGAGAAAATGAAGTTTCACTTCAAAACCTAAGAACAGAAGACATATATTAGAAATATTTTTTCTTTTCTAGCACTTCTGCCTGATACCTGATTTACATCCTAAAGATAGGACTGGATAAACTGTGTTAAAATGCCAAAACCAACAACTGATGATGAAGTCTGCTGGTTCACACATGTTTTTTTGATTCTGCTTCATGGTAGTTGTCCTCCAAAAACTGTGTCAGTGAACCAAATATTTCAGTGCTGCTAATTAAGAGAAGAAAGAAAAAGGTTGAGTGTATACATGTGTGCCTACTGGGAATATGCCTTCAGCCTTGCTGCTGGCTGAACCTAGGGACACAAAGCCACATGTCTACTGGGCTACTGGATTCAGCAACCTCTACTGTAACCGACTGCTTCCCTGTTGAGTAGGAGTGTGTAATTAAAAAGTATCCTTTTTTATGCCAACCTCACACATCAGTCTTGCTCAAGGTCAAGATTAAACTCCTTTATTAGGAATATTCAGCGGGGTTTGCTAGATTTGCATCTCAGCATAGTTCATTCCATATAATAAAATAAGAATAATTATAGCTGTAAATCATTTTATTAGTTCCTCTGCACACCCTCCAGTATATGACATATTAACAACATCTGCTTTACAGAGATAGCCCATGTCCAGGTTTGCTGTTATTTTTTGTACTGCTATATATTTAATTCTAAGTATTTTTCTTTTCTGGTTTCCCAGCTGAACTGGAAGGTAACCCAGTTTGCTGCTTATGCATCTTGTGTTACTAACCCAGCCAAAACTTCCAGTTTAGCCACAATCCCTGTCCTAGTTAGAATCCCACCATATGCTTTGTTTTTTAAGTACCATAGAAATTTGTCTCTTTTTTTATGTCTGACCAAGATATAGACTTAATGAGTCTGCGATAAAGGAGTAGGGAGCTGGAAGACCCTGTGGCTGCAAAACTGGTGCCTCAAGCCCGGGGGATGAGTCTGCATCTCTGCAAAAGCACGTGACCCTTACAGACCTTTCTCTCCTCTGCAAGTGACAGATATCAGGCTGCTTTTCATTGCAAGACTATCAATTTATGAATTAAAACCCGAAAGGCTTTTAGTCTACCTCCTAGAAAAAAACCTGAATTTTTGGCCCTGAGTAGTCTCATTTTCCAGGATGGTGAGATGCCACGGAGAGATGCACTTGCTGCCCTGGGCCAGCCTACACCAGGCAGGAGATGTAACTCCTCTTCTCTGCTTCTGGGAAACGTTTTCCTTAGTGCCTGAATGCTGCTCAGCCTATGCAATAATAACAGACTGCTGCCAGCTCACCTACCTTGCACCTTGGGAGGGCGAGCGGTGCCAGGAGCGCGCCCCGTCTCTCCCCAGGCAGTTCAAGAGAGAAAATGACTTTGGGGAGCGGGCACTATTATTTAGACCAGACCTGCTGAAAAATGGATGCATGGCATCTGAGTTATTTGTGTCTATGTGTGTTCACAGTCCTCTGTGAATATAAAAACCCGCTTGTACCACACGAGGAAGATATCAGAATGCTTAATTACTAATTTCTTCAGTGCATAGAGCTTGCCTCTAAAGATCCTTAAACCTGCTGCTGCTACGGCTAGATAGAGGGCTCAATATAATAGATGTCATGCAAAAGTTTCTGATAGTTATCTCTCTGTTAAATATTTTAACTCTTTTTTTAAACTTTTTTTTAATTGTAAACAGTTTTAGAAAATGTGAAACCTTTCCCTTGTCCTGAAAAAACCCAAAATTTTCCATGATAAAATTCTGTGAACATTTCTCGTTGTACATATTAAGAATGTATTATATATGATATTTAAAAGCAAAACATTTTAAAAGTTCCTATTTTCAAATTCAGACGCACTTCATCAATTGAATAATGTCTTCCATTTCAATGCTCAGATAGTGGTGTTTTATTACTTTGGTTTTTGGGGTTTTTTTTGTTTTTTTTTTTTTATTTTTAAAGGCCAGCCTCGTTCTAATGAGATCTAAGGTCTTTGTGTTCCTGTTACTACCACAGAATTGTAGAACACTTTGGGTTGGAAGGGACCTTTCAAGGCCATCTAGTCCAACCCCACTGCCATGAACAGGGACATCTTCAAGTACATCAGGTTGCTCAGAGCCCCGTCCAGCCTGATCTGGGATGTTTCCAGGGATGGGGCATCTACCACCTCTGGGCAAGCTGGGCCAATGCCTCACCACCCTCATGGTGAAAAATTTCTTCCATCTATCTAGTCCAAATCTACCTTCTTTTAGATTAAAAGCATTACCCCTTGTCCTATCGCTACAGGCCCTGCTAAAAGGTCTGTCCCCATCTTTCTTCTAAGCCCCCTTTAAGTACATCTACACCTTCTGTGAAGATGGATAATGTGTAAGTAAACTCGAGGTTGACCTTCATCTCAGAGAAGCTGGTACAAAATGCCAGTGCCTTGCACAGAACAGGATCGTATTCAGGAAGAAGGGCCTGGGAGTGTCCCTGGTCCCACATGTTTCCATGTATTTCTTTTCACTGTGTCTGGACTGAACGTTCCTAGAGATTTTCAAAGAGGAAAGAAAACTAGAGCCAGAAGTTGTTCCCACAGAGCAGGCTGTTGTAGATGGAAATAAGCAAGCACAGGTCTTTGTGCTCAACACTGGTAGCTGAATTTCTTGCATCAATTAAATAAAAAAGACAAAAAAAACCTTGTTAGTACAAGTACTGACATAGCTTAATTTCTGCAAGTGTTCTGTATTTGAAGAAGGGAGATGTCCTTCAGACAGAATGGCAAACTGAATAGGAGTGGAAACTGATTTTAAAAGGACAGAGAAAGGTTCTCCCTCTTCAGCAGTTGAAATGGTGCATAAGATTTTGAGTTTTCCATGGTAATTATTCAACTGTAACCTTCTCAATGCCTTGTCACTTATTAATTTATTCTGTATTGTAAACACCTGCAGGCGCAGATGGCTGATCTATTCTCTAAAGCTTTGGCTGTTTTGCAGTGCTAAAATGAGGTAAGGCACTGGTGCAATACGGATTAGGTTTATTGTTGAGAACTGATGGCAATATTCACAGTTTCACATGTTCATGGACAGGAGGAGGATTCTTTATGAATCTGCCCCAACAAACTGGTTTAGGATTCTTCCCCATCTTCCTTCCGTTAGGTAATACCTTATCGTGACTGAATTAAAGCACATTTGATAGATATATGTAATAGACTATGCTGATGAGCTGGCTGAATGACTTCAGAAAAAAGTGGATGTTTGCTGTAAATTACACATGAAATGAGGACTCACCAATGTCTTAGCTCAAGTTCCTTGATTTGGGATAAAAATTTTGCTTTTGGCCAAATTTTTCTTTCCATGCTTTTGCAACTTCAGGCAAGGCAGCAGGACTCAGGAAGCCTAGGTGCAGCTTCTCATGATATCCCTGATGCCCGTTATATCTTAGGGAATGATGTTTAATAGATACGTCTCATTTTCTGATAAGTAAAATACAGGTGAAAATCAATTTTCATCATTTGTTGCAGTCAGCCCTTTGGAGGCTGGGACTGGCATGCCAGTAGAGCCGTGCAGGATGCGGCTTGGATCTTGACTACTGATATTCATGACTGTAGCATGGAGAATAACATTGACCGTTGTTAGGTTTATCACTGTGCTGATCTCAATCAAATCCCTCTCCATACATTAAGAATGGAGGCAAAGTGAATGAAAAGTCACTTCTGACCTCTCCCAGTCATCTCTGCAGCCACTTCTCTAGGGGTAACTGGATTTCTTGAAAATATTCAGCTTCTCCCAGTAGCTACCTACCTATTGGGAAATATGCACCGCATAGGTAATACCTGTATTTCACCATAAATGGAATGGAAATTTTACAACAACAAAAAAAAAAAATTGGAAGAAAATAGTATTTTCAACAAAAATGCTGCAGAAACGGACAAGAACTTGTGGGTTTTGCATAACATATTTACATTATTTTTATTAAATGACTCAAAATTAGCTGACGGTTTACAAAGCCACTGCAAATAATGTCTAATACACATTAAGCATCTAAGTATAAGGAAAAAAATACTGTTTTTTTCACTGATTAGAAGTATTTTGTGTTTATTATGTTAATTCAGGGATTTGAGACAGAAAACTGAAGTATCATTTTTCCAGTTCATTAAGATTTGACTTTTGACTACTGCTCTGCAATTGATTAGTTAGTTTAATTATGCAGATACCAAATGTTCTGAAGGCCATGCACGCTCTTTCACATGGCCACATGCTATCTATCTATGATAAAATGTGCTTTTGTTAAATGATGAGTTTTTCTAGTGAGATAACTGCTTCGTTTGGCTTGAAGTAAGAAATCCACCATTTCTTTTCAACCAAACCTTTTGTGGTATCCTTTAATTAATACCATGAAGCATACATGTTCTTTGAGTGATGTAAATTACATTTAAAGTGACAATTAGTCTCTACCACATAGCAAGACTTTCACACTCCATTAAGAATAAAATTAGGAATAGCATTTTCTCAGCATAATCCATGGTCATTATAAAACCATCCATGGGGATCAAGTATTGTGGTTGTTATTGAAATATATCATTATAACAAGGGTAATGATTGCAGTATTCATCCAGCTGTAGTCATCAGTTGCTCTTTTTTGCTCTGAGAAGGAAAAATCTGCAATTAGAAAGCTACATATTTGCAGAAAGTCAGGGCACTTATTTTCTGTCACTTCTGAGCTTTAGAATTTCATGCCATATTTATCAGAAGGTCCAAGAAAGAGGCAGAATAAATACATTTTTATTTTATAAAAGAAATAAATGCTACTTCAACTGCTATGTAAGTTAATATAAGGGATCCAACACATGGACTTAGACGTTAAATGAAATAATCTAAACCTTTGAATAATCTTTAGCTACAGAGAACTCTTCCCCTATTTCTTTCTCTTCCTTTTCTTGGACTTCTTGTTCTCAGAGAGTGACTATCATAATGAGATGACTCCGTATTTTCAAAGACAAAGCCATTCTTGGTCAAGGCTCTCGTTGCCTTCAGGCTCTGTGCACACAAGGGCCTGTGCCTTCCCTTTTGCTGTCTTTACTGGTGATTCCACTTTCCTCTAGCTTTGTGGTGGAAGATACCGTGTATGCAGACCTCCGCCAAAAAGAGTCTTCTGACCCCCAGTGCTGAGCTCTCCTTCTTGGGCATGCTCACCAAGTGCAACAATAGGACAGGCGCAACTAGCTGAAACACATCTCAGTGCTGTTTCAAGCCCACTGGTTCTTCAGATAACATATTTTTCAGATAATGGATCAGTAATCTACACCTGCCGTGTTATTAAAAGTGACCTTTTCCTGGTATGTTGTATTCCTGTCGTTGACCACTGTGCCTTGAATGTTTTGCTACACAAGCTTTTCTAGTAGTCGTTCTTCCTAGTTCCTCTTCTGTCTCTTTCCCATGTTCAGGTACGTATGGTCTTGTTGCAGTGCTGAGACCCAAGTGCGCTATGGGTGTAAGATTCAGTGCCCTTTAAACTTAGAAAAGCCCCATACTGAGTCTGGTGTGGTTTTAGTGGATGCTAATGTGGGTGCAACAACACTAACTCTTCTGCATTGCTGGAAGAGTCAGTGCACTTGCTCCTAATTGTGTGCTGCAGAAGTGGCTCCGCGGCTCCCTTCTTGTCAAATGCAGCTGCATCTGTCCTGGATGCAACCTTAGCTCAGCAGAAAGAGTTGATAATCTCTAGTGACACTTCTAATGATCTGGCTAGGCAGCAGTATTAACAGTTTTACTGCCTGCCCCAGCTCATCCTGCTCAGTGCTTTGCAGGATTCTTCTATGGCTCTTGCGAGTGTATTGAAGTCAAGTCTGGTTTGCAGTGACAGCACATTTCTAGTACTCATTTTACTAGCCTGGGCTTTAAAAGACATACTGGTTGTGTTGCAGGGCAGCTAAAATCTGGAACTTAAAGACCGATTTGCACAAGCACCAACGAATGAATTGGGGAATTGAGTTATACTATTTTTTATTACATAAAACAATATTCCAGTTGTTAATGCTAACAGCTGTTAAATCATTATTCCCCAAACGATATCTAACTTTGTAGTTACAAGGATGATACGCAGCCATACAGGCACAAGCCATGCTGTCTTATTCACATACTATTCACCATCAGCAATTCGGCATGGCAACACCAGGGGAGTCATGTTCTCATGCACTGCTTGAGATACACATGGAAGATATCCCCTGTGGTGAGGGTGGGCAATGATCACTCGCCTAGGGTACCCTCTTACTGACCAGGGCAGAGTCAGCACGTGTAGTTTTGTTCACATAGTAAAATTGGTGTCCTTGTTTTCTCTCTTGATGGCAGTTGGGTTCACTGATTGGTCTTCTTGGCACTCAGCCTGGAGCAGAGATGGCTCCAGGGAGACCTTACTGCAGCTGCCAGGGCTGAAAGGGGGCCTATAGGAAAGATGGGGACAGACTATTTCAGCAGGGCCTGTTGCAATAGGACAAGGGGTAAACTAAATTAAGAGGGCAGATTTAGACTAGATAGAAGGAAGAAATTTTTCACACTGAGGGTGGTGAACCCCTGGCCCAGGTTGCCCAGAGAGGTGGTAGATGCCCCATCCCTGGAGACATTCCAGGTCAGGCTGGACGGGGCTCTGAGCAACCTGCTCTAGTTGAAGATGTCCCTGCTCACTGCAAGGGGTTTGGACTAGATGACCTTTAAAGGTCCCTTTAGACCCAAAGACTCTATGATTCTATGATCTTCAGAAGAACTTTACCAAAATTGGTCTGGCACAGCTTGTGCATATATTGGAGACCTCCGATCTGATCCTGTGGATCATCTAATCAGATGTTTCCTCATTCATCTTGTCTTGATTTTTTCCAGTCATCATCAGTTTCTGGCAGACCATGCCTTTCTGCTGTTTCTTTTGACAAGTCACCTTCAAGGTCAATAGTTAGTTTCCATTTTTATTATACAAATCACATTACAACCCAACAGTTACTTTCATTTGTATACCCAGAATCCTAAACTTATGGTTTATGTATCTGTCTCCTCTTCAGGTTGTCACTGACAAGTAGGGAAGTCCAGTTCAAACAATCGAAAAACTTTGCATCCTACATAACTTCTTCATTTTAAAAGTGCTTAAACTGGACATACATCACTAATCATATACACTCTGGTTGTATGCCCTGATTCAGGAAAAAAAAAAAAAAGGGCCAGTTTCGTTGCAAACTCCTGCTTAATTTCCTTGGGATGTGAATGAAGGTTCAGTGCACTGACTGCACCCTCCTGTCGCAGGTTTTTTTGCAAACTTTTTAGGATGCTGTGCTTTTCCACAATACCAGCTTCTTTGCTCTACAGAAGCCTTCTTCCTTATTGCACTGGTCTTCAAACTAATCTGTCTCTGGATTGGTGAACTCTCGTGCCTTGGTGAAGGCATAATAGAAAGGCATCTTAAAGATTTTGGGTAGTTATACCAGCCGGCAATGGGTGAAACTGGTATTCTTGATACAACATCTGGGGTTTCTGCGTAATGGAGACATGTTGCTGAGATTTCATTTCGTGCAATACAATTAATAGTCTTGAACATATGCTTTATGGGGACATTTCCAACAACCTTTGCTAGATAACAGGGATGTTTAAAAGATGTTCTTGCTATGCCTGTGTTCAGCTAAGGTGCAAGAGCAATTTTTAGAGGTCAGATCTGGTGGGAAATGTTTCACTTGTTTTTTTATAGCCATGTTTACTATGTCTCCCATCAAAGAGAAAATTAAGAAAGGCACCAAAGTCATGACTGCATTTAATTCTTCCCACTGTAAACAAAATAAATTCTGAGTGCAAACCAGGCATACGTGGTTTAATAGCAGAGGAGTCACATATCAAGGGTTATGCCATTTTCCCTGTTGCTGTCAGGGCTTGAATGGGGACTGGATATGATTTTAGATTTTGTGTTGAAGAAGGGTCTTGAAAAATATCCTCTAGAGAAAAAACAGAAAACTTTTGTTGTACAGAACCTCATGCTAGTTGATTGCAATTGTTCTTTCTGTCCTGGCTGGTTTTTAAATGTGTTTATGTTATGCTAATAGGGAACTTGGCACCTTTACTTCTGCTAAGCACATAAGACAAAAAGGATTATCCCTGGAGCCCAAATTTGTGATTCTCTTACAACATTAAAATACAGTGGATAAAATCTAAATATTTTTTTTGTTCGCAGTGAAATGAAGTAAACAATGTTTCATTTTGGGTCAATCCAAAATGTTTTGAAATGTTTTTTCCGCCAGTTATATATCCCTTTAACCATCTGGTTTTTAAGTTAGTCATATTTTTAGATGAAATGGTATTCAAGAACTAATAAGCACAATCTACTGTTTCATATTTCAGAATGAAGTAGACTTTTATTTTAAAAATTAAACATCAAACGCCACCCTTCCCCTGCTTATTCCTTGACAATTTTTGTTGAAGCTCCTATTTATTGCGAATAAGTGAAAAAAAATTTGTTCACAGTTTAAAATGTGCAATTAGTTAAGAAATCATTTTCCCCCATAAGATCTTGGACTGAAATTCGGCTGGGAGGAGTAGTAATGAGAGCTTACCTATCACTACATATTGCTTATGTTATGCTTATGTATCTGATTGATAGAAACTTAATTAACCATCCAGCTGCTTCAGTATGAGACAAATAGGGTTTTGTTTTTGTGTTATATGTGAGTTGTTCCCTTTTGAAGAATGCCATATAGAATACTTATTGTGGAATATTTATCTCATGCTCCTTGCCTGTGTTTCTCCTGCTCAAACCCAAGATGAGTCTTTCCATCTGACAATATTTATAGTGTTAAACTCTATTTCAGTCAGTAAATGATATTGCTACTAATAGCTTGGACTGCAACCTAGTAAAACCCTTAAGCATATGGATAATATCTACTGAAGTTAATTGAGCTGCTAGCATCACTGAAATTACATACACTTACAGACCTGATACTGGGAGCTTAGTCAACTCCACTGAGTTGTATTGGTTTGTGGGATTGTCTTGGGATGGGATCTGGGGGACTACCTCTGGCTTTGCCAGATCTCATTCAGAACCTGATGTGGGGGTTCAAGATCCCTATTTTGGGTTGGGTGAGCAGAGTTCAACCTGACAGGGACATGGGTTACTTCTCCTGACAAGTCATTTCATTATTAAAATTAATCACTCCTGTAGCAATCCTGATTGTTTAGTTCCATTCCAGCCACTCACCACTACCCAGGTGTTTCTGGTTGAGCCTAACAGTTGTGTGTCTCCCACAGGTACCACTGCAGGACATCTTCAAGCTTAAAGTCATGGTGAGCCATAGGAAAGAGGGAAGCCTACTTCTCCTCTTTGCATTGCTGATGCTATCTTCTCTCAAAACTGGTACCTGTTTCTTTGTACGACTCAGGTGAAAAAAAATGAATGGCCAAAAAATAGGGAGAATATGTTGGGAACCACTTTTGTAAGTATTTGCTCTGTCTTAGGCAAATCAAGATGTTCTTGAGCAGTCTGCTTCAGGCCAAGCAAATGGGGTTCCATGGCATTGCTGAAGCAGGTGGTAAGCGACGCCCAGGACACGTGCGGTGGGGGCAGCCTGGAGTGTGTTGGTGTGATATGGGATGCTCACGAACTGATGTGCGGAAAGACAAGCCAGTGGGGAAGAAGATCAGCCTGGATGAACAGAGAGCTTTGGCTGGAACTCAGGACAAAAAGGAGAGTTTATGACCTTTGGACGAAGCGTCAGGCAACTCAGGAGGACTGCAAGGCAGTTGTGAGGTTATGCAGGGAGAAAAACAGAAGGGCCAAAGCCCAGCTAGAACTTAATCCGGCTACTGCTGTAAAAGACAATTAAAAATGTTTCAATAAATACATTAGCAACCAAAGCAGGGCTAAGGACAATCTCCATCCTTTATCGGATGTGGGGGCAAAAATAGTGACAAAGGATGAGGAAGAGGCTGAGGTACTTAATGCCTTCTTTACCTCAGTCTTAATAGTAAGACCCGCTGTTCTCCAGGTAGCCAGGCCCCTGAGCTGGAAGACAGGGACACAGAGCAGAATGAAGCCCCTATAATCCAAGGGGAAATTGTTAGCCACCTGCTACACCACTTAGACACACACAAGTCCATGGGGCTGGGTAGAATCCACCCAAGGGTACTGAGGAAGTGCTTACCAAGCCACTTTCCATCATTAATCAGCAGTCCTGGCTAACTGGGGAGAACCCAGTTGACTGGAAGTTAGCAAGTGTGATGCCCATCTACAAGAAGAGCTGGAAGGAGGATGCGGAGAACTACAGGCCTGTCAGCCTGATGTTGGTGCCAGGGGAGGTTATGGAGCAGATTATCCTGAGCACTATCACATAGCACATACAGGACAACCAGGTGATCAGGCCCAGCCAGCATGGGTTCGTGAAAGGCAAGTCCTGCTTTGACTAACCTGATCTCCTTCTATGACCAGGTGACCCGCCTAGTGGATGAGGGAAAGGCTGTGGATGTTGTGTACCTGGACTTCAGTAAAGCCGTTAGTATTTTAGTAAAAAGCATTTAACACTTTCCCACAGCATTCTTCTGGAGAAACTGGCAGCTCATAGCTTGGATAGCCACGCTCTTCACCGGGTAAAAAACTGGCTGGATGGTCGAGCCCAGAGAGTTGTGGTGAATGGAGTTCAATCCAGTTGGTAGCCGGTTGCAGGCGGTCTTCCCCAGTGCTCAGTACTGCATCCAGTTCTGTTTAATATCTTTATCAATGATCTGGATGAGGGGATCAAGTGCTCCCTCAGTAATTTTGCAGATGACACCAAGTTGGGTGGGAGTGTTGATCTGCGGGAGGGTAGGAGGGCTCTGCAGAGGGATCTGGACAGGCTGGATCGATGGGCTGAGGTCAACTGTATGAGGTTTAATAAGGCCAAGTGCCGGGTCCTGCACTTGGGTCACAACAACCCCAGGCAACACCACAGGCTTGGGGAGGAGTGGCTGGAGAGCAGCCCGGCGGAAAGGGACCTGGGGGTGCTGGTTGACAGCCGGCTGAACATGAGCCGACAGTGTGCCCAGGTGGCCAAGGCGGCCAACAGCATCCTGGCCTGTATCAGCACTAGTGTGGCCAGCAGGAGCAGGGCAGGGATCGTGCCCCTGTACTGGGCACTGGTGAGGCCGCACCTTGAATCCTGTGTTCAGTTTTGAGCCCCTCACTAGAAGGATTCTGAGGAGCTGGAGCATGTCCAGAGAAGGGCAACAAAGCTGGTGAGGGGTCTGGAGCACAAGTCTTATGAGGAGCGGCTGAGGGAACTGGGGTTGTTTAGTCTGGAGAAGAGGAGGCTGAGGGGAGACCTTATCGCTCTCTACAACTACCTGAAAGGGGGTTGTGGTGAGGTGGGTGTTGGTCTCTTCTCCCAAATAACAAGCGATAGAATGAGAGGAAATGGCCTCACGTTGTGCCAGGGGAGGTCTAGATTGGATATTAGGAAAAATTTCTTCACCAAAAGGGTTGTCAAGCACTGGAACAGGGGCGCCAGGGAAGTGGTTGAGTCACCATCACTGGAGGTACTTGAAAGACATGTAGATATGGCACTTAGGGACATGGTTTAGTGGTGGACTTGGCAGTGCTACGTTAACGGTTGGACTTGATGATCTTAAAGGTCTTTTCCAACCTTAATGATTCTATGATTCTATGATTCTATCATTATATTCTTTTCCAGCAGACTGCCAAGGTCCAGGTCTTGCAATTCATCCTTTCAGGACAGATTTATTCTGGCCTTTTAGAAAGATTTATTTCATAAAGATAGGAAACATAGCACCTTCATTTATAGTAATGACCTCGTATTTTCAGAGCCAAAATGGACTCAATTTTTCAAGACAGAAATGCTAGTTAGGCACATTCCATTGACAGAGAATGGGAATTTGTGTGCTTTGTAGAGATTTAGCTTTGAAAAGTTTCCCAGAGTGGGAAAAATTATGTATGCATCACCACACTCATAAGAGCTTAGTGTTTTTAATCTGATGGGTGACTTACCAGAGCAAAACTGGAGCTGTCTGTTCTTTAAGAGTTGATAGCTCTGGCTTTCTTTGGAGCACCTGTCTTTAGTGGCTGCAGTAATACAAAGAGAAGCAAATTAAATTTTGCCAGTCGCTAACGATGGCTTCCCATATGCTCACAGAGTGACCTGCAGAATAGGACTTGGGTATAGGTTCGGTAATGCCATATACCAAATAAGTGAAGCTGACAAAGTGAACATGGCTTTCCCCACTTAAAAATGATGAGTGCGGTGCTAAATAGCACACATATAGGTGTGTAGTGGGCCATGAAGTTGATGACATATTCAGGGATAGAGATCATACTTACTCATCAATTAAGCTCCTGCTTTGGGACGTTACTCCACAGTAGAAGATTTATTCCAATGGCTTTAACTTTCTTACCGTATCAGAACTTCTCTTTATCTTCACTGTATATCACCTTGGCATTTTCCTTGACTGAACTCTGTTCTTGCTCCCACTTCTCTTTTTAGTGTGGCTGCAAATCTCTCTGTCACTACCTTTGCTATGTCTCCCAAGTCATTACTATAGTACTTAATAAAAGGTACAGTAAAGTCATATAAGGATCTGCAGTTCTCAAAAGAGAGCATATTCAGAATTAGTGTTGCCTGGGTGTTGATAACTGTGGCGTAAACAGGAGTAATTCCATGTCAGCTAATGAAAGCAGACTCATGGAAAAAGAGGCTCTGCCTATAATCCATCACGCTCTATATGGATTATCTATCACAGCAATCTTCTGCATGCAGCAACAAACACAGCCCACAGCGTAATATACCAAACGACAGTGGTTCATATTAAAGAAATTTTTCAGTCATTTAATTGAATTTTAAAATGTCACAGTAATTCAGGCTCTACTTCACTTACACCTGTACAAATCTGTTTATGGTGTCTTGATGTAATTTTGTCCATTATAAATTGGCTTAAATGACCCAAAAAGGGGATTTGTTTCCCCTTTCAATTCCCTGAAAGCTTTGCAGAAGTTAATAAAGCAAGTTCTCTATGTTGTTTTTGCAACAGGCAGAATCTTCATGGCATAGCACCTTGTTTAGTTATTAACTTACCCCAGTACGAAGGGAGTGTAATGTCGTGGTCATTAATAAATGACCTAAATAGAACTTTTTAATGCGTTTTGGGGAAATTTTTCTTGCTGATTTTCATCGAGGACCCATTCATGAAAATGTAGCTAGCTTTTAAGCTGAATCTAAGCCTGATGGAGACTTAAAAATCACTCGGATAATACTTTGCTGAGAAGGACCTATCTGGATGCAGGAGTACGTGTTACATGCAGCTGCATAAGCCACGTGGATATATCAGTTCAGATCTCTGCACAAGCAGCATAATTGTGTGCTGTATTTCTTTCGATAATGAGGCAGTTGGCATTGCATCTACCAGATTTTCAGTCACAAGAAAAGGATAGTGTTCAAGTATGAATGAATTGGCCATGCTAAGGCATTTGGAGTTAATGGGCACTGTGTAAAGGAAAGAACTTACAGGAAAATATGGTTTTGATTAAGTACAAGGAAGAGGGAATGAAATACTGAGGCTAAAACAAAATGACAAAGAAAGTTGTATCAGAATATTTGTCACAGAATACAACGGGAAACTTGAAATAAAATAAAACAATGACTGACATTTTTCAGATTTCACCAGAAAATGTCTAATTAAAATTTGTCATTGATGTTGATAGAAACTTTGTTTCTGTTAAGAGCCTTATACCATTCTGCTGGTAAAAACCTTTTTATATGGAGAATTTGACTTTTTCTATATCAAAAAAATGTATTAATTTTTAAGAAGTCTAAGAACAATTGAAATTTGACGATGATATGTTTATGAATACATAACAAGTGTACTGTAAATGAGTTCTTATTGGTAGTGAATGAACTATTTCATGATTACTAATGAACTCTGAAGTTGCTGTTGCTGTCTAATTATATTAAATGTATTTCTCAAGGTTCAGGAATCTACATAAATCATTAAAAAGAACTGACCCTGAAAAATGAAGTGAAAGTAGTTAATACACTTCTTGATTGGACCTTACTGATGGCTATTAGATTCTTCTGGGTTTTTTTTCTGTTTTAATTTTCTTAGTTGCTTGAGGAGTCTTTCTGTTACAAGACAATTTTGAATAGCTGGTGTTTTTTGGTAACCTACCTAAAAGTTATTTTTGAATTGTACATGAAATAGCCAAGAACTCTCCCTATATAATTGCTGTGGTGCTATGGAATTTTCCCTGCAGTGAGTTTTAATTATTCTGTGCTAATTAAGCAACTGATGCCTACTGTGAAAAATTTTCCCTTTGGAACAATGTGAGCAAAGGTGCATACATAAATTTCATAACATATGCATAAAAGCATCCATTTTTATCTCTTGTACTAATTTCATGTGCCCATGTTCAGTCGGTGGAATGAATAAGTATAACTCCCATTGCCAGATATAGCATGCTGATAAGACATAATATTAATCTTTTCCCATTAAAAAAAATAACAACATGCTATTTTTGGTTTTGTTGGATCTTCTCTTTATGGTGAAGACTTTAACCTGTTACAAAGTTAGATAAAAAATGAGGTGTTCAGTTATATTTTTGTTAGAAGAAGGTTTGGTGAGAAGAAAACAGTAATTGAGAAAAGTAGATATAGATTGTACAGTCAAATTGAAAAGTACTTTCTTGTGGGGTTTTTTTCTTCTTAATTTTTACAATTTAAAAGAAAATGGATAACAGAGTGGAACTGGTCTAAGCACGCAGCTCCAGGACAGATAAAGGACAGTATATGCCTCAAGGCTGTGCCTGCGTCTCTATCCCTTTCTGCTACAAAGTCAGAGAGAGTTTATAGCTTTCCATTTTTTTATACAGTTCTAATACTACTTTACTGAAAGAAGCAACACTTTGAGTGAAGAGCAAGTGATAGAGAAGAATAGCCTTATGGTATTCAATTTTTTTTTTCCTCAGGAGGCTCATGTTGTGCCTTGTTGCTGCACAGAAAAAGAATCATAGGATGGTTTGGGTTGGAAGGGATCTTTAAAGATCATCTTTAAAGTCCAAGCCCCCTGCTGTGGGCAGGGACATCTTTCATAGATCAGGTTGCCCAAAGCCCCGTCCAACCTGACCTTGAACAGTTTGTAATTGTAGTTGCAAAGTACAAAGGGGAGAAAGAAAGGGCAGGGGAAACAGAAATTGGAGAGAGGTATTTTCTTCTGGAAAGTGTATCCACAAGACTGTTGACTGTATCGGACAGCATATTGCAAGAAGTGGCAAGATTAAAATTGGTGATGTGGAATTGCTATCAGACCCTCTTAAGATGGAGAGCATGCAGCAGGAAGGAGCAAATTTGAAGAAAAAATTAATGTAATTTCCGATCAAAATAAGTAAAAATGGATTTGTTTCTTTTATTCTGTCTGAGACTACACAGATTTTTTGATAGCTGCACTAGACATAACATAATTTCTCAGGAAACTTTCATTGAATTAAAAACCAGTTTTTGTCTGAAAGAAGCGTCAGTATAAAAAAATGAGTAAGCGTTAGTTGTTTCAGATGGTGGTTTGGAGAGCAAGCGCTCTGCTTCTCAGCTAAAACATTGCACCAGCGCATATCAGGGAAGCAAAGCTGAGTGGATGGATAATTGGATAATTAATTAAAACTAATAGGGCCCTGGGAAAACTGGTTCAGGACCTTCCTCTGCTCCAGGTCTGCTCTGTGAAGACAGGCTCGACTGAGCCCGACGGGTGGATCTGTGTGGGCTCCCACTGCATTGCTGGTTCCCCCTCGGCGGTCGCTCGGGATCCAAACATCCCAAGTGTGACTTTGGAAGAGGAAAGCTCTGTGTAGCAGGGATGGACTGGCATGGAAGCATGTGACGAGTATCAAGGGATTTAAGTTCTTTGCTTATGGAGAACAGGAAGACTGGGCTAAGGCTTCGTTTTAGGGTGAACCTGGTATAAAGATGAGCTCCTGGGCGTGTTGCTATACCAAGCTGGGCGCACTGGGGCAGTGTGTAAATCTCTCTTCCCAAGCCACATGAAGTCAGTAGCAAGCTAGAGGCCTTGCCTGGACCAATTTGGGCTTCAGCCATTTGTTCTGCAAAGGGGGAACCTCGTGAGTCGTTAGAAGGTCCATACAGATTGGGAACAGCAGAAGTCTTCATGGGTGCAAAGCCCTGCCCTGGGTAAGCAGAGCCCCTGCAGCCTTCCAAGCTTGACCTGTAAGGAGAAACCTTTTCCCCATGAGGATGCTCAAGCAGTGGCACAGGCTGCCCAGAGAGGTTTTGCAACCTCTGTCCTCCAAGGTTTCCATGTCCTGACTTGACCAAGCCCTGGGTAACCTGCTCTGATGCCAGAACTGACCCTGCCTTGAGCCGGAGGTTGGACCAGAAACAAACCTCCCAGGATCCCTTCCAGCCTAAGATATCCTATTCTTTTCTTAAGAAAAATGGGCTGAGTGCTGGGTTTTAATTTACTTCAATTGCTCAAGAAATTCAGGAAAAAAAGCAAACCAGTGGTAAATTTATTTCAGACTAAAAAAAATAATCAAGTCACTTATTAACAGACAGCTATCTGTGTCACCTCAGTATTACAGATGGGTAGACATGTAGATATCCCCAGTTCTGATCCACCTGTGAATCCAGCAGTTGTCAACACATTGCTGTGATGATCCAATCCGACCCGACAGGGAGAGTCTTCCAAAGTCAGTAGCTATTGCAGTCACACTGGGATACGTGCTCCAGTCTGCTGCCAGGTACACGTGAAAATACTTGTCCTAGCAGTGAGCTGCCAGAAAGAGGAAAACGGTCTACTTTCTATTTAAAATTGTCCACGAGCAAAGTGAAATTATAGGGAAAAAATCTGCCTAAATTATCTTTAGCTCAGCCCATTTTTTCCTCTTCAAATTACAGATCTGTCATTTATATAGGTTTTTAATTCAATTATCTTTAGCTCCAGTTAACTGGAAACTCCTGGTCCGTGTAAAGGTACAGGACAAATATTGTCTTTTGGCAGCTCAGCCTCATCTCTCCTTGTCTTGACAAAGTGCTTAAAGAAACTACAGGTTTCAACCAGGCTCATTTATCTTGTATATTACTTCAAGATAGTCTGAGCAAGTTCATCAAAATGATTTCCAGATTTGCCACTTTTTTGATCTTTCTTTCTCTTCCCTGTCTTAGCTGTGCTCACCGTCGTAGGAACACACAGACATAAATTTATGTATTCGTTTCTTTTATCAATGTGTGCTCATTTTTAAGCTGTGCTGGATTTTTCCTTGCTATGGCACATGACAATAGTAAGAAGAGGAAAGCTTTATGTACCTTCCATTATTCGCTTCTCCTCCATTAAAGCCGAACTGGGACCAGTTGCAGATTGCAAGAGATCATCAGAGAGGTCTTCTGATTGTTCTGGCTTGTGTCCCCAGAAACCTTTTTACTTCTGCATTTAGAAATTTGCCCCCCCCAGAAAAGAGTTTTCATTCTGTAGAGGGTGCCAGCACTTCAAATGGGTTTTCATTTTTAAGGGAGACAAAAGGAAACGTTACGTTTTCCTGTAAAAACGAAAGGCTTGAAAAATGCAGCTTGTATTTATCAAAGTTTCCTCTTTGATAAACTCCAAACATTTTTTTAAAAGTGAAATTAGAAGAGCGTTGTTGCTGTTTTTGACTGAGGTGGTTACCCACTCCGCAGTGGCAGTGGAGCTGTTTGGGCAACTGATCCTACGATGTAATCCTGTTTATTTATGAGGACAGCACAAAATGTTCTGCCTTTGAACACGGGCAGGATAAAACCGCAGGAGACAGTACTTTTTGCTCATCAGACTGTCTCTTGCAGCCAGTGCTGTGTAGATAAGCCCTGCTTTGTTTTGTTTTTTCCTTGGGGTCGTGTTTCCCAGGCCGCCTCTGCGGCATCTGTAGATGCTCAGCACCTTCCCCGCAGCCTGTGCCGCCCGCGCGCAGCTCCACGCTCGGTTACCTTTGTTGTACAGCTCTCGGCAGAGATTCCCTAGGACACATCAGCAGATACGCACAGTATTTTGAGTGTTGCTGCTCTCATTCCCGTAGAGAGACTTAACGTATCCTGGCGAAAAGCAGCAGTTCCCGCAAGTATCCGTGGGGCTTAACCGACATCCTTTCCTTTACCTCGCTATGCAGTAACATAAGGACTACTCAAATGTATAAAGTGTGCAATTATCTGATATGTTAATTCCGTAATAGTATGTATCCTAATAAATAAAAATATACTTCCTGAGAACTGCCTAAGCCCAATTAGGAATTACACCTGCAACACGTAGTTGCCTTTTCCTAGTTCAGGGCTTGACCTAGTCAGGGAAGATGGCAAGGGATCCGTTTCCTTTTCTCGCTGCCACTGCCCGTGGGTAGGGTCCAGATGTGTGTATTAAAAAACATCTAAAACCAAGCCGTATGCCAGGTCTGTGGGGTGCGGGAAGGCGGCGCAGCACCTTCGTCCTCCAGCATGTTCTGTGAAATGACAGCGAGGGTTAACGGACTCTTGAGCGCGAGGTATTCCAAATTGCTCTGCTTGATCGGATGAATTTTGAAGTGCTTCCCCCCCATCGTAACGGCTGTCATTTCCTGGAAAGGGCACATTTGATCAAATATCTGTTACTCTCCTGCTGCACAGAGCTTGCAAATTACTAATGATTCTGGCAAAAGAACTTTAATTTTGTGCCAGTGGGAGATTTCAGGTTAATTAAATAGTCTCGTTGCTTCTGCATTTCACCAAGTAACCACTCTTGGCTGAGGCCAAGAAACTTCCAACCTGAGGCCCTAATAGTCTCTTGACCTGAGCTTCGTCAGGCCAAGCGAATGTCCGCCAGTATCTGAGCAAGTTCCGAAACTCATTTAAAAAAGCTTCAGGGCTATACTAGGACAACAGTTTGCTCTGAACAGTGAAAGAAAACCCTTTGTGCTTACAACCTTTGTGAGGTTTTAAGCAAATGCCCAAAAATGTGAGAAGAGCAGCAAAAACCCGCTGCCGAAGCACGTGTCACCTCGGTCAGGATCCCAGTCTCACCTATGGTGGTGGGTGAGCAAAAGAGAAAGGCCAGGAAATCCCTGAGCAGAAGGTAAGAGCAAACTTTTACCTGCAGGCAGTGTTTTCCCTCTGCAGTGTAGACTCCTGCAGAAGAGATGGGTGTTGCGGGAGAGAAAACTGGTATATCTGGTGTGGCCAGAAGATCTGCAATCAAATCCCAGATTTGGGATTAACAGTGGTGCCCTATTACAGTTTGGCTCTCAGTTATGATATGAGGCTCAAATATGATGGCACGTCATGCAGATAACACATCACATACGTAAGCTGAGTGGTTGCACTCAGCTATCTGCTTAGGAAGGAAAGTCATCTTCTGGTTTGTTAGGTGATAATGAAGATGATTATGAATGAAATTATATAATGAACATGGGAAGTATAGGGGGTCTTTCCTGGTCATTCCTCTGTGGAAAAGGCGAATAATATAAACCGTTGTTCACTGACGGTGAATTTCTTGACCCTGAATTTCTTCACCTTTGTGCTTCTGGTAAATGGTCATAGTTAAAAATTAATTTAATGTAATTTGTAACAAAGACCAGTTAAATGCCAGCTCAGGTCAAACCTTCTACCAGTTCATTGTCCAAAATAGTCCATGAAAGTGCAGTAAGGGAGTTTCTGGCCTTAAAGTCTTACATTAAAATTTTGGAGGTTCTGCCCTGTGCAGTGATGTCCTGGCAGATGTGGGGACCTGGGCCGGGAGAGTGGGGCCAGGAGAGACGGGAAGGGTCAGGACGGGGGGCTCTGAGAGCCACATTTGCGCAGGGGGAAATATGGAGCAAGACGAGTGTCAGGAAGCATTTGGGAGACAAAATATTGGGATTTTTCTGGGACAACTTCGAGGTTTTGTGGATAGGGTGTCTGGAGGGACTGGCTACGAGAACAGAGGAAATTAGATGAGCGAGGGGCTCTGGGGCAGGGGAGCAGTGGCTAAAGAGCTCAGTGCTAATTAGTGATCTATAGGGATCTATAGGTGATGCTGAAACTGTGCCCTCCACTTCCCACCCTCCCTGGGACGCTGGCCCTCCCACCCTTACTTGCTATCAGAATACAATAATCCCGTGCGAGGATGGACCTCTGCATCTGGTTTTATTTCCCGATTCAGATCTTCACATTCATAAACTAGATCGCCTGCTTAAATCGGAATCTCCTCCGGCCCCAGCCAGCGCTTACACCCCTGCCGTCGCCCCGCTCCTCTCCGGGCCTGTAGCTTGACTAACGGGAAGCAGAACAGGGCTCCTGGGCTGCGGCTGGTTTGTCTGAAGATCCAGTAACAAACTCTGTTTAGGCCAGAGTTTAGTGTACGGGATTGTCTAAAGGTTTTAGGTGGCATTTTGTAATGTCCGCAACCCTGGATGAAAGCAGAGCAGTGAATCAAGAACAACTGCAGAATATAAGAAAAATGTTGCAAAGCTATCCGGAGGGACCTTTGTAATAAAACCGGTATTATTTTCTCTAATTCAGCAAAATAATATTTTAATTAACAAGAAAAATTAAGAATTTGGACTAAAATGATTGCGTTAAAAGCACTCCAGGTGCTGTTCTGAGAAATGCAGATGAAGAGAGGATTTGACTGGAAAAGGGCAGCAAAGTAAATAGGATATCCCTGGTGAACAAGCCCTGTTCCACCTTTTGCAGTGCAGGGATAGCAATAACAACAGCAGTAGCTGCTCTCTTCATTCTTGTAGGCTTTTTGCTTATACCGAGAAGGGAGATGGGAAGGGCTCAGAAACGAAAAGTCTGCGTGCCGTTTCTTTCTGCAGCTTTCTCTCTCTTGCCTCCTGAAGAGAAATAAAACCCTCCGCGCCGAGGGTCACCGCCAGCTCTTCACCTCTGCATCACTAGGCCCTTCCGCTAGCGCCGGCCTCCGCTGCACCGGAGCCGCGGGCAGGCCGCGCGGCGCCCTCGCACCCGCCGTGCCCACGAATGCTGTCTGGCCAGGCAGCGCAGCTCCTGGCTGGCAGCTGGCACCGCCGCTGGAGAGGCGTGTGGAAGCCAGAGCCGAGGAGCGGAGGGGTGGAGGTCCTCCAACGAGGACCCTTGGAGCCTGCCTGCATGATGCCAAAGCCGCTCCCGGCCCAGGAGCGCGCTGAGCCCCCACGCGTGCGTCGCTGCGTGGAGCTGCAGGGCCCTGTGGTGCTGGTGTTGGGCGCTGCGACCAAAGGGAGCCGATTCGGCCGGCTTTCACTGGAGAAGTTCACGAGATCTGCAAAGGCCACCGGGCCAGCCCCTTCTGACCGCTGCGGCTCGTACAAGCCCGCTGCCGTTTCCGTGCCCGCACCGCGCCGCTCCTGCACGCATCGTCCCTCCTCTCGGCAAGACTTGCTCCTCGATCTTCCCATTGCTAAAGGTCAGGCCTAGGCCTAGCCTTAGGGAAGACCCTCCCTGAGTGTAGGACATGTGAGCAGCACTGGCTGAGCACGTTACTCGTTCTTCTGGAAGCCAGCTTGCGTTTAGCTAGCGCCAGGTTGACTGAATATCTGTCATTCCACCTTTTTGCAGTAGCATTTCTCATGCCTTTGCTCTGGCAGCTGGGACTAACATTGCTACTTCATATCTTTATATTTTGGCATCTACCTTTTCTAATTGTTAAAAGTCAAGATTGACTTTTTGGATTTGAAGTGCAGAACAGTCCAGGACTGATTTTTCTTTGATGTCTGCCTTGTGAAACCTGCTCTATTGGTTCAATATGACTTAAGGAGCATTTCGATTTGACAGTATTCTGTTGGGGTTTTTTCCCATTGATGTAGATGACTACATGCCGTGCATGGCAATGAAGAATTCAGCCTGATCTGCACAATAGGCTCAGTAGGTATATCAGACCAATATTATCAAACAATGTGAATTTTTATACAAATCCATTAATGAAGTGTGTGTATTTATTTGCTCTGTTTATACATAGTGTTGTTTAGTGTGTCAGAGATCGTTTTCTGCGTAACTGAAACGACTTATTGCAGACGTGGAATTAATGAAATGTTCTTCTTAAAATTGGCACACTTGATTTTCCTTGTGAAATTTTGTTCTCTCTTAATGGGAATAAATTTACGGTCAGGCCAGTCTCTGAGGGCATTCAGAGGATGTAAGGACACTGAAAAGGTCTACTCTTTGCTAGGAGTAAACTAGCTAACGAGCAACAGTTCTTCAGGAAAAGAACTGGGAATTACAGAGTGTCATGCTTCTAACAAAAAGGCAAACATTATATGCAGATGTTAAAATAGGGTTATTGTTCATAAGTGGAATAAGACTTTGCTCCATTTAGTGGCAGTTGTTGAGCACCACACCTCAGGAACAATGAGAGGTAAACAGAGGGAGTCCAGAGGCGGAGAACAAGAGTACAGGTTTAGAAATCATGACCTACAAGGAGAGATTGAGTTAATTGCGTTGGTTAAGTTTTGAGGAGAGAAGACATCAGGGAGACATGACACCCAATCTACTGCATTTTCTCCTCCATGCCAGGGCAAAAAGTTAATTGGCTTGGATGGTAGCAAGGGAAATTTAGGCTAATCATAAGGCTAAATGAGGCTTATCATAAGATTTCTAATAGTTTGAAAGAGGCGTTGTAACGGGTTATCTGAAGAGGCTACATAATCTCTATCACTGGACGTTTTTAAGACCAAAGGATATATACCCAGGAGGAATGCAGTAGAGGTGCAGGTGGTCCTCCCGGGCATAGGGAGGTGATTCTGCAGACATTCTTCAGCGTTTCCATGCATCTCGTTCTGCAACTAACACATACCTCTTGTACATACACAAATCATATGTATTTCCACTATTCTCTCCCCAGTTTTGACGTGTAGCCTTTCTACGTGCTTTGTAGACTTTGCTCAGACATCATTTCACTTAAATAACATTCTCGGTGGCCTTTTCAGAGAGGCTTTTTCTGAGCATAGGAGTTGATCTGTCCAGCTGTTTGTGAAGAATGGAGAAACTCTGTTTCAGCTTTTTGGAGGAGGGTTCTGGCCTTGTCTGTGTTGAACCCTATATCATTGGTGCTACCGTGATAAAATAATTACATGCAGCTTTAGTGAAGAATCAGTCATGCATAAGTTTCCATGTTGCTATCTTTATAAAAAAAGAGTCTTGCCTAAATAATAAAGGGAGTCTCATCTGACGGTGAGAAGCTATCTTATGATGACAGCAAACAATATATTATTGTCTCCTGGTTACTTACTGGTTACTGAAATGGCATTTCTTTTCTAGAACTTTGTCTTTTTTTGACTGATTAGAGTTTTCTTTTTCTGAGCACAAAAAATAAAATATTCAGCTGTAATAACAAATTCTCAGGTGACATGAAAACGTTATTAAACGACTTCAATAACCTCTAGAAACATAAATGGAACATAGGAGAAACATTCCTTTACAGAATTCAATTGGAGGTAGGTTTTTGATACCATTTGTCAAATCTATCTTGTTTCTAAAGCGTGATGTAAGTTAATATTGATTGCCATTTTAAAGTGTAGCTTGTTGGCTTCTTTGTTCCACTAAGCTGCCAGCATTGTCATTCTTAAGGTTTTTTTTCAGTGTGCTCAGATCACTGAGGCTACTGGAGCATGTTAGGGCTGGTAATAATACAACTAGCTGATAAACAAAAGCTGTCAGATATCAGCAAGGGAGAATGAAGGGGAACAGTAAAATCTCTACCTGTGTCTAGGCTGTGAAGATATTATGAGCAGTAATTAAAATTTATTTAAAGAAAAATACCTATAGTAACAGCACCAATCTGTCCAAGGCATTCTTTCTGTAAGATGCCAATGATGAGTAACATCTGTCAAGTGTTTAATTTTGGATTTGGCTATCTGACTAGTAGGATTATAAATTAAAAGAAAAAAAATCATTATTACCTACTGCTGTTCTTTTCAAGTATGAAAATTTACCTCACTACCTTTAAATGAAAAGGATTTATCTTCTGGCATGTCCTTGTTTTCCCTGGGGTCTCAGGTGCTTCTACCTGTAATAGTAGATTTCTGTAGTCAATATGCAGTTTTATGAGTAGGGATGTTGTGCTAGACCTTTTTTGTTATTTTCACATTGCAGTATCTCTGATTCATGCACAGCGGGAGCCCTCATGACTCAGACCCTGGGCTTTGCAGGCATGAGAGATGATTCCAATACAGCATTTCACAAACTCTAATCTTATAATGAGCACTCTGTGAAGGCAGGAGGGCAGTCAGAGCTCATTGTAGAATTTGGTCTAAAACACCAGAAGGACAACAGACCCCAGATTTTGCAGTACCACTTCCCTGGCAACCCACAAGTAAATAGCTAGGGTTGGTGCTAAAAATGTCACAGCGCTGCACGTGGACCTACAGGATGCAGGAACTGGAGCTCCTTCTTCCCAGTCCTGAGTTGAAAACATTTTCTGCATGGGCGAAAGAAAAGATTCACAGATAAAGCCATCTCTACCTCATCCTGTCAAATGTCTTGATATACTTGACAGACTCCTACAAAATGCTTAAAATGTTGTTCTTCCATTGAATTGCTGTTTTTCAAGGGAAGGTTGTTCAGCTGGAAAATTTCTTGGCTAGCAGAACCTCAGGAGGTCATGCAGCACATTACTGTCAGGCCAAGTTACAGCCTCAGCCTCTTTCCTCCCTAGATCTGTTTTGGTTTTTTTTTCCCATCCATCAGGACAGTTTGCTGCTTACACAGGCAAGGTGGAGGAACGTGACATTGCCTGTGCAATGTGGAGGCTTTATTAGCACATACGCTTTGCACTGTCTGTTGATTAATGGGGCAAACAACCCTAAACTCCATATGGATGCGAGCTTTATATTACTTTGCTGCCCTCGGAGAAACATCATCCCAAATGAAAAATATCACAACATGATCTGTGTATGCATAAAGTGATTTATTTAAAAGGCACAATGTATTAACAGTGCTTCAACCCATGTGCTCTTTCTTTGACGGAGAGGAATTGCTATCTCAGCAGATGGTCCCGTGAATGCAATTTGCACTTGCTTTGCCAAGTGACATGAAACTCAACTCTGTCCCCTGGTCCCCCTGAGCTGTCTTGTTAAAGCGTATTTGGGCTGCAGGAGCTGATCTGCAGCAGTCAGCCGAGGCACCGGGATGATCAAATGCGTGTGAAAATATTGAGGAATTTTCCTGCTTATGGGAACTTTTAAACATCCCCCCATCGTTTGCTCCGTATGCTTAATCCTATTTAAATAGCAACATGTCAAACATGCCTAGTCATCAGCTGACAGGTGTCCCTGCAGAGATTTTCGGCTTTAAGTTTTCCTGCATATTGGTGCAAGGATTTTTCCCAAATATTGACTTTTAGTTTGCAAGGTTACTGATGATGTGCTCAGACACATGAGTTGTTCAGACTACCTCAGAAAAAAGGGCGCGTTAGAAGACAAATGCATTTATCAGACAAACCAACTACCTGACTATATAGTTTCGTTTTTACCTGTAAAACATTAAGTTTGAATAAATTCACATTTTCCTGTAATTACATATGCAAATACCTGTGAGTCCTTGTCTTTTAGTTTCTCAAAGAAGTAGGTCTAATTTATGATGTTTACTTGGTAGTGCATGTCTGTTGGCACCAAACAGGCTTCAATCTTAATGTTAATCTCCCAAAAGAAAAGAAAAAATCTAGTTTAATAACAATGAGAAACCTACAGAATCAATGGCAAACAATTGTCTGACAGCACCTAATGTTGCATTTCTAGCTACGGGTAAGCCAATTACTGCAAGTATGGGAAAGGATGAACTTCAGGCAGCTCTACTCCACTCTGCTGCTGTTGGTGGTACTCAAGGCTGCAGGAGAAAGGGAGGGCAAAGCTGGATTTCTAGATCAGATAAAATGACCTGTGCGGGCTGCGAAAACACTGATTTTTTTTCACGGTGTCACAACTTCTCTCAGGACACCTGTTTTGTGATTTAATCATTCAGGTCATTTGGACTTCTATGGTTGAGCTAGATGCTGTGTTCAAGCCATTAGTCTAGCTCTGTATTTCCCAGGAATAACAGTCCAGCAGTGTTGTGAAAAATGACTTTTTTTGGTTCCTTTTTACATTGTTTTTTAAATAAGGACAACTGAACCAGTGCAAAAAACCAACCCAACCCAACCAAAACCCCCAGAAAAACTCCTTTGCTTTGCATACAGATGTTTAAAGATATGCAAAGCAGTAAGAAACTGGGAGGAGGGAAAAGTGATTAAATCAAAGATGTTTCTACGGTGCTGATAGCTGGAAAGCTGACTCTGGCAGTCTTTAAAATGCTTGTTAATCTTTTGTCTGAATATTTCACAATCATAAAAAGAAACAAAAAGCACTGAACCTTTTTTTGTTAAATCAGGCCCAGAATAACTGTTAGATGTATTAACTGTTGTGTGATAGTTAGTCAAATGTATTTTTTGCCTAGCGCTCACACATTTTGGAGGTTGCTTTTGGTTTTTTAATAGATGTGTTTATTTGCAGTGCTCACCACAACGGTCACATCAGTCTCCATCTGCCTGAATTGTTTGTCATTCAGGACATGCGATCTTCTCCTTGATGACTTGACTACTCCCTGATCAGCCAGATGAAATGATTATAGCCAAAGATAATTAAAATAACAAATGGCAAACAGTGAATAGCAAATAACGAGTATTGAACCATTGTCTGGGCAGGTATAACCGTGTTTGCATGTGGATACGGATATTTGTATAAATGGCCGTGGCCAAGGAGTTGTGCAAACAGGCTGTTTGCATGAATGATTATAGCTGGGAAACAAGCAGGGGCATGAAAACTGCTGAATTAGGTATTGTGAATTTGAGTAATGCAACTGTTGGTCTTGGGACAGCTCAAGTTGGCAGTCTTATTCATACAGGTCAATGCATGGTCACTTTACTTTGAAAATCAGTTGGAGGTTCGCCAATTCAAACAGGAACGCAACCAGTTTTCATAATAACATTTAGTCAATATCAGTCTTAATCTTACAAGATTGCATTTGTCAGCTGTTTCAATTAGATCTTTTTAATGTCTACGTTAATAAATGTTATTTAGTAGACAAAGTTAAAATCAGATGGGAAAATGCATTCAGTGTACCATTTAGATATAATACCACTGCAGCATTTATATATTAGTAATATACACATTCATGTGATGTATGAATTCAACATGAAGAACAATTTTTCCAAATCAAAATGTATTTTTTGATAGTCTGAACATAATGAAAAAGCAGCCTTTAGCTTAAGTTCCCTTTATCTTCTTTTCATAATTTACCTTGCTCAATCACATTACTCAGTTCAGTTGTTTCAGGTACCTAATGGCAAAACCAAGGTGGGAAATTCCCCTCCCCAAAAACCGTGATGGGGTTGAGGCACTTGGGCAGGCAGAGAAGTGCCTGGTGCTAGAGAAATTATTTCCATCTCAGCAACTTGCAAGCATGTAGGGCCAAGAATATTGCATTTGTAACAACAGGCCATGGAGGGAAAGAGAAGAAGAAATGGTTCAGCTAGACACGACTGGACTAGAGCCTGCCCTGGCTTTGGGTTTAATGTCTGTCCCGAGCTCATCCATCTCTTTTTAAAGTTCTGGAGTTTTTTTAATTTTTTGGTGCTTGGTAAATTAAAAGATCACGGATGACTATAAATCAGATCTCCAGCTCAAAACAAAATTCATTGTTAGTGGTCAAATGGTGTGAGTTTCTTATGAAGAGAGAACCCCTGAAGCCTGGGACGGCCGTACTTTGTGTACGTGGTGTTAAAACCAAGATGTGCTGGTGACATCTCTGTCATAGAGATGCCAGTATTCAACATAACCAGCATATCTGGTGAAGGGGAAGATGAACAGTGTAACGACAAGGTTGTAAACAACAAGGTTATACAAGGTTTTAAACCGGGACTAAAGTGCATTACCAAGTATGCATAATGTCTGCTACCTGCCTGATACCAGCACCTTGTTTGCTCCTGTTGTAAACTGCAGAACTTTTTAAAAGTGTAGTAAATAACTGAAGATAATTTAAAACAATCATCTGGTTCTTGTATAACAGCCTTGGTATTGTGTACATATTCATACCCTTCTTCAAAACTGATTTCTCTTTAGTCTTTGGAGGGTGAGAGCCTCATTGCTAATCAGAACACTATTTCTGCTTGTAAGTTCTAGCAAATGAATCTCAACCAGTTGTTTAAATTGAAATTTTTAGCTGCCAGTCAAGACGGGTCAAATGGGAAATGAAAAAAATTAACATCACTGACTAAAAAGAACAAATATAATCTATATGCATACACTCGTGGCTCGCTGCATCCAGACGGCAACTATTCACACAGTTTTCCTACCTTAACAAGTTATTTTAATTCAAAAGAAAGAAATGCTTTTAAAATGCCATCCATTCACCGTAACTGACTGTGCCACCACGTTAAAATATCTCTAAAATGAATATTCCACTTCAGATTGTGATTTTTGATGACCAAAGTGACCCCTGGGTATCTGCAACAGCTCTCTCCACAGTTTCTTTGCAAAAAAACCCCAACAAAACAACCAACAGCCCTAGTACGGGGAGAAACCTCCACCTGGTATTTACTGTGCCTTTATTTATACAGTGGTAAGAACTACAGGCCCTAGACACTAAGGCCACTGTGTGCAAGATGCTTCACAAACATAAAAGATGAGTAGTTCTTACCTTAATGAATTTTAAGTTGATGACGCCACCAAAGGCTTGAGAAGAAATAGAAACACGAAGGTCAAGTGGCTTGTATAAGGACCTGGAGCAGGTTATTGGCAAAATAAAGTTTAGAAGGCTCTCTAGTCCCACACAGCACTACTTTAAATCCATAAATGCTGGATTGCAGCCTCTGAGTACTGTTAATGTAAGGCGTTAAAAACAATTCCAGCAGCGTAACACCCATTTGCGTGATAACCTCTGGTACTTTGAACCATGCCATTTTATCTCATGAAAACACCTTTTTCAGCTCTAAGAATTATGTAGCACTTGCCCTTAAAGTCTTGGTAATTGCGGCAGGTAACACCTTGGATAACTCAGCACTGGATTTGCAGTACTCCTAAATGTTCCTCTTGGAGTAATATAGGGAAGCGAGGTCACGCTGCCACTGCATGGACATTTATCTAAAACAAAGGTCTCTCTATCTGATATCACATTGAATTTTTTGTCCTTATACTGGAAGACAAGGGCAAAGGACATCGTAAAATTACAACCCTGTTATAGATAATAAGTGTAGGTGGCTCTTGTGGTATAAAATATTTCACTAAAATCTGAAGGCACCGCTGTCACACATCTAGACGCATTTTTATCTCTAAACCTTTGAATTATCTCACTGAAATTAGTGAAGTCATTAATTTAAACTGTAAGACACATGTGAATGCCAACAAAATCAGTATTATCCCTATCACTGGAAAAGAGAGGATGCAAATGGTTCCTTTATGTATATTGGCTTTTTTTCTTCTTTGGGCCATCATAACCCAGTCTCTCTGCCTGCGTATAGTTGCCACAAAAGCTTTTGGAGACAGATGTGCTGAACTGAGTTAGTACCTGACTCTGGCTTTCCTGCTTTCATGCTGGAACTGTGAAAAAGCAGGAAAGGATTTTGGCAACTGAAGTCACAGGCAGGTTTGCTTTCAGTGCCATTGTAATTTACTTGTTCAGATAAATGTCTTTTACACTTGGGTAAGTTCTTTGCATTGAGCATGTTATTCATAGTTGAGTAAAGTTGTAAATCCTGAAAGATACTTTAACTTAGCTCTTTCTCCTTGGAATCACTTAAAAATACTTATAGGATTATTGTTTTTTCTTGCTTTTTACTCATTCAGTCTCAGTTGGAAAAAAAGAAGCTGCATGCAGCAAAAAACAAGCCAAACACCCACAACATAAGCTCCAGCAAACCAAAGCAGGTTCACTGGGGAATGGCCATATCTGAGCAGGGCATGAAGTGGCTAGTGTTGTGCTCTCTGTCAGTGTTTTGAGGGAATTTAGGGGTGAGATAGCCCCGAGAACAGAACCAGAACACTCAGGGATATTATATTTATAATTTATTAACTGGGATAAGTATAGCAGGAGGATAGTGATTTCTATATGGTTTCTGGTGTATGATTTTTATTCTCCAACAGTCACAGACTTCACACCTCTGAGTCCTGTCCCTGTCCCCTGCCCCATTTGGGACCAGCACCACGGACCCAAGGGGTCAGTACATGCACATCCCACTGCTCGACGTGTCCGGTCCTGGGGTGCAGCCTGGATCCTGGGTGCAATGGTCTTACTGTGGGCTTGGACTCCTACGTGACATTGGATGGCTGTCTATAGATAATCCCACACAGGGCTTGTTGTCCTCCCTATTTAATGCTTGATAACTTAGCTGGTTGGCACAAGCTGACAATAGCCCTATTAACCACATAGACCTGGGCCAAGCTCTTTGATTTTTGATATATCTTTGATATAGTGGTCAAGCATTGGAAGAGGCGGCCCAGGGTGGTGGTGGAGTCACCATCACTGGTGGTGATGTTCAAAAAACGTGTTAGACGTGGCACTTCAGGACATGGTTTAGTGGGCATGGTGGTGTTGGTTTGACGGTTGGACTTGATGATCTTACAGGTCTTTTCCAACCTTAATGATTCTGTGATTATGTGATTCTCTCCCCTCCAAAGGCCAACTAACTGCTGCTATTTGGGTCACTATCACCCTCTAGTCTCCTGCCCAATATGTGTTAGAAGAGTGTAAAATTGCTGATGCCTACCTGAGTCCTTAGAGCAAGGCAGACACGGTGCAGAGCTTTTGGGTAGGCTTCCCCCATAAAAATGATCTGTGTTTGTTTCCCTGTGCATGCCAAAATCAGCTAATGAGTTTAAGCTGAGCAAATGTAGCCCAGGTCTCAGGTATCTGAGTGGTGCTTTCAGGGAAGCTTCACCCCGTGACAGCATTTTATTACTTCTATCAATTACTTGGAAGAGATGACTGGATTGGTGGAGGGGAAAAAAAAAACACATAACGCAAAGAATAAGGAGGAAAAGGGCATTATGTACTTAAGTTGACTGATAGCTGATAAAAATTTAACTTTAATTTTTTAGTTGGCTGAGCAACTGCAAACAATATGCATTTTAACACATCCAAAGGAAAGGTCTTGCATTTAGTAATAAAAAATGTAGGTGATGCCTATTCTGGGAATAAGTGACTTTGTGAAGTGTCTGAGCACTGGGGGGGAATCACAGAATCACAGAATCACTAAGGTTGGAAAGGACCTTCAAGATCATCAAGTCAAATCATTAATCCAGTGCCACCATGTTCCCTAAACCATGTCCTGAAGTGCCACATCCACAGGTTTTTTGAACACTTCCAGAGATGGCGACTCCACCACCTCCCTGGGCAGCCTGTTCCAATGCCTGACCACCCTCTCAGTGAAGAAATTTTTCCTAATATCCAATCTAAACCTCCCCTGGTGCAACTTGAAGCCATTTCCTCTCGTCCTATCACTGGTTACTTGGGAGAAGAGACCAGCGCCCTTGTTGCCACAACCCCCTTTCAGGTAGTTGTAGAGAGCGATAAGGTCTCCCCTCAGCCTCCTCTTCTCCAGACTAAACATCCCCAGTTCCCTCAGCTGCTCCTCATCAGACTTGTGCTCCAGACCCCTCACCAGCTTTGTTGCCCTTCTCTGGACATGCTCCAGCTCCTCAGAATCCTTCTTGTAGTGAGGGGCTCAAAACTGAACACAGGATTCAAGGTGCGGCCTCACCAGTGCCCAGTACAGGGGCACGATCCCTGCCCTGCTCCTGCTGGCCACACTAGTGCTGATACAGGCCAGGATGCTGTTGGCCACCTTGGCCACCTGGGCACACTGCTGGCTCATGTTCAGCCGGCTGTCAACCAGCACCCCCAGGTCCCTTTCCACCGGGCAGCTCTCCAGCCACTCCTCCCCAAGCCTGTGGTGTTGCCTGGGGTTGTTGTGACCCAAGTGCAGGACCTTGCACTTGGCCTTGTTAAACCTCATACAGTTGATCTCAGCCCATTGATCCAGCCTGTCCAGACCCCTCTGCAGAGCCCTCCTACCCTCCCGCAGATCAACACTCCCACCCAACTTGGTGTCATCTGCAAACTTACTGAGGGAGCACTCGATCCCCTCATCCAGATCATTTATAAAGATATTGAACAAGACCGGCCCCAGAACCAAGCCCTGGGGAACACCGCTTGTGACCGGCCGCCAGCCGGATTTAACGCCGTTCACTACAATTCTCTGGGCTCGGCTGTCCAGCCAGTTCCTCACCCAGCGAAGAGTAAACCTGTCTAAGCCACGAGCCGCCAGTTTCTCCAGGAGAATGCTGTGGGAGACGCTGTCAAAGGCTTTACTAAAGTCCAGGTAGACAACGTCCACAGCCTTTCCTTCATCCACTAGGCGGGTCACCTGGTCATAGAAGGAGATCAGGTTGGTCACGCAGGACCTGCCTTTCATGAACCCATGCTGGCTGGGCCTGATCCCTTGGTTGTCCTGCAGATGCCCTGTGAGCACTCTCAAGACCAACCACTCCATAATCTTCCCCAGTGCAGAGGTCAGGCTGACAGGCCTGTAGTTCCCAGGATCCTCCTTCCGGCCTTTCTTGTAGATGGGCGTCACATTGGCAAGTCTGCAGTCTTCTGGGACCTCCCCTGTTAACCACGACTCCTGATAAATGATGGAGGGTGGCTTGGCAAGCTCCTCCGCCAGCTCTCTCAGTACTCTTGGGTGGATCCCATCGGGCCCCATAGACTTGTGGGTGTCCAGGTGGTTTAAGATGTCCTTAACTGCTTCCTCCTGGATTATTATTTTGCTCTCCATCCCTGTCTTCCAGCTTGGGGGGCTGAATACCCTGCGGATACCTGGTCTGGCTATTAAAGACTGAGGCAAAGAAGGCATTAAGTACCTGAACCTTGTCCTCATCCTTGGAGACAATGTTCCCCACCATATCCAATAGGGGATGGAGATTCTCCTTGCCCCTCTTTTTGTTGTTAATGTATTTGTAAAAACATTTTTTGTTATCCTTTACGACTGTGGCCAGACTGAGCTCTAGCTGGGCTTTTGCCTTTCTAATTTTGTCCCTGCTTGACCTCACGAGATCTTTGTACTCTTCGTGAGTTGCCTGCCCCTTCTTCCAGAGTTGATAAACTCTCCTCTTTTCCCTGAGTCCCAGCAAAATCTCCCTGTTCAGCCAGGCCGGGCGCCTTCCCCGTCAGCTCTTCTTACAGCACATGGGGGCCGCCTGCTCCTGTGCCTTTAAGGTTTCCTTCCTGAAGACTGTCCAGCCTTCCTGGACCCCTTTGTCCTTCAGGACTGTCTCCCAAATACTTAGAGAAGGATGAGGAAGAGGCATTACATCAGTGTCTAGTCCTGATGCCCAGCTCTAGGGTTGGTATTTTAAGGTCATACAGCAAAATAGGAGTGCGTTGAAAGAAGAGCCATGACATTGTTGAAAGCATTAGAAAATAGGTATTGTAACAATACATAGCACATAAAAATTTTTGTTGTTTTGATATACAATTCAATGATTGTATCAATGATTAAATATGGGACTTCAGTAAATCAGAAGTGAAACCAAGAGCCGCTTCTCTTGGTTTCCTCGGGGTTCAATTCTAGGATCAGTTCAATATATTTATCAACGATCCGGATGCAGGAGTTGAATGCAATGTTAGTAACCTTGCTGGTGATACCAAACTGGGAGGTGCTGTTGTGCTGTTGACTCTCTTGAGGGACAGGAGGCCTTGCAGAGGGGTCTAGATAGATCAGGGCACTGGGCAATGATTAACAGGATGGAATTCAACAAGTCCAAATGATGGACCTGGGCACAGGTGTAAACCAGGAGACGAGTGGCTGGAGAGCAGCCCTGCAGAAAGGGACCTGGGGGGGCTGGTGGGCAGCGGGCTCAGCAGGAGCCAGCAGCGGGACCTGGCAGCCAGGAGGGCAAACGGCACCCAGCAATGACCAAGAGAGATCAAGCGAGGGGATTATCCCGCTGGACCTAGTGCTGGTGCGGCCTCACTTTGAGTGCTGTGAACAGTGCTGGGCCCCACCCTTTTGAGAAGGGTGTGAAGGTCCTTGGATGCATCCAGAGGAGGGCGACGATGCTGGTGACAGGGCTGGAAGGCATGTCCTCTGAGGAGCAGCTAAGGACCTTGGGCTTGTCTAGTGTGGAGAAAATGAGGCTGAGGGGGACCTCATGGCTCTCTACAGCTCCCTGAGGAGGGGATGCGGAGAGGGAGGTGCTGAGCTCTTCTGCCTGGGATCCAGTGATAGGATGTGTGGAACGGTTCAGAGCTGCGCCAGGGGAGGGTCAGATTGGACATTAGGAAGCATTTCTCTGCCAAGAGGGTGGTCAAACCCTGGAACAGGCTTCCCAGAGAGGTGGTCGATGTCCCATGCCTGTCAGTGTTTAAGAGGCATTTGGCCAATGCCCTTAACAACATGCTTTAACTTTGGGTCAGCCCTGCATTGGTCAGGCAGTAGGACTAGTTGCAGGTCCCTTCCAACTGAAATATTCCATTCCATTCCATTCCATTCCATTCCATTCCATTCCATTCCATTCCATTCCATTCCATTCCATTCCATTGTCTCTTGACGGGTCATAGTCTGTAAGCTGCAACCTGCAACACAGGAAAGAGCAATTTTAAAGAGAAATTTTGTTTCACAAGTGACTATAACAAGACCTGATGTCCCAAAGTTGAGGCTAAACAAATGTACAGCATAGATAGATATGGTTTCTGGGTTGGGGGGAGCTTTTTTTTTTTTAAAGAGGCTGAGTAATTAGCCACCGGAATAGCTTACTGATAGAGGTAACCTCGACATCAGAGGAAATATTTATACCAAGTTGGTTTATTTTTTCCATAGACACTGTGCACAGTGTACAGCTATGGTATTTGACAAAAGGAATTAATTCTGGGAAGTTTTATGACTTGTGCTTCTTATGGCCTTAAAATCAACAAATCTTTTAGAAAGACTAAGATAGGCTTGTGAGAGGAGTCTTGCACAGGTGAAGGAAAGTAGAGTGGAAAAGAAGGCTCTTTTCTCAAAAGAAATGACCTAACTTAGAAACAAAGAGGTAAATTAATGGTGTAAAGTAACCTGAATAATAATTACATGCTGATTTGCTGTCAGTGTGGATCAGATCATGAGAGGATGCTAGGGTGATTATATATTGCTAACTAAGCAAAAGGATTAAACTGACCTGTTTTATTATTCAGTGGCTGGAAAGTATATGCAAAACACCCTAGAGCTCTAGGGGGAAATAGAGGTCTTATCCTGCCAGGTCCTGAGCATGTCTACTCATCAGAAAACCTGAAGAAAATTAATAATTTAATGCCTCTCCCTGCATCGCCTTCAGTGCTATACTAAAAGTGTGCGCCTCACTTTTGGGGAAGTCAGGTCAAAACCAGAAGACAGATGCAAACAAACTAGCCTGGAGCGCTGCTTTTGCAACAGCCTCTCATAGCAAAACTTTGGAGAAGACAGAAGAAAAGACGTCTTCCTTTGTCTGCACCAGGTTTTGATCTTCGGGGCCATTTGGAAAGATTACAGCCCGCTGCTGACACTGTGTATTTAGTGCATCTCAAAATGGGGCAAACCTTTGTTTCAATGACAGATCATCAACCATCTGCACTCAAAGACCTGCCGGATGTCGGGCCATTGAAGTTGGTGGAACAGCCCCCTTTGGTTTCGGGGGACTTTGAGTCCGTTTCTGTCTGTCCTCAGGTGGTAGGTACCTGCTGCTGCTTCTGACTTCAGTGAGAGCTGCAGACATTAAACATCTTAGAAAATTGGCTCCAAAACTGTCATTTCCCCCCTTTTTTAAACTTTTTTTACTGTTTTAAAAGCAATCTTTATGGCACAGCGCATTGTAGGTACGGCCCTGGCAAAATGATGCCTTCAAGTGCGCACCATTTTGTGCAAGAGGAATAAATTTTATGAGGTTATAAGAGAATGTCTTCCTCAAAAAAAAAGAAACTTCTTTTGTTTACCATAAAAGCCTGGTCCCCTTTTGCTCTTGTGCACTTCCTCTTTTGCTCTGCAGTAAAATGAACTTTTTCTGTGCCTTCTAATTGGGCTTTTTACATCTGACCGTGGTACCAAGTGATATTACCTTAGCTATTGTTACCTGAAAAGCATTATTTTCACAGCAATATCTTAAATTCCCATTTGGATATTTTCCATATTTCGTTATGCATGTAACATTATGGTTGAAGTTGTGTGCTGAGAAACAGAAAAGGGGAAAAGGAAGAGTTGGAAAAGTGAGGCTGATGGCATGGACATGGGTAAAATGGAAGTGCATGCAACAAAGCCCCCTGAGCTTGTATTGGGTTTCGATATCCAGTTCAGTGATTGTAGCCTGGTTAAATTAAGCTCATTAAATACTGGACTTTCATTAGCTCTGGCATACAAAATCCAGGCCTTTTCTCCGAATGCAGTTCAAATACTTTCAGCGTTAACCCCATGATTTTGCTCAACGTATAGGTAGTATTTGGGTTAGGTTGTTACTGCTTTTCTTGGCCATTTTAGGGGTCTATCTACAGATTGACTCCAACATGAGAATCCTTCGCTAAAGCAGTGAATTTCCAGGGATATAATGCCCGTGGTTGGTAAATATGGTAAATACAGCTCAGCTAAAATGTCCATTTATGCTAGGTGACATTGTGGCCCATACACACATGCACCCAGGCACAAATATATACATGTGTATAACACACGTATGTAAAAAACATACTACTGCTAATTAAGTAAGGCTGCTTGATAGCTGATAGTGGCTTTCAACCTTCTGCATTATCCCACCCATCTTCTCCATCTTTGATGGGTTTTAACTTGCATTCTTCTAAATATGAAAAGACTCAAAATCAAAACAAGACGTTGTAAGACAACCTAAGGCATCACCAGACATTGCTTCATGGTAAAACCTGCTTATCTCTATCTTTGTTTTAGTCAAAGGGGTTGTTTTGTTACAGCAGCACTGCTAAATGGCATGAACCCTTTTTGGTCTGAGAATATATTTCAGTTGAAAAGCAACAGGGGAAAATCTACTGCTTTATAAATCATTCCACAAATCTGAGATACCGCTTACCTTGTACTGAAGTGTTCTTCTGCAGATTGAAAAGGAACAGAGTCCCTATAGTTGTCATCTAACTTGAATTATATTTAACCTGGAGAATAAACTCTGCATAAGAGCTATGCAGCAATGTTAAAGTGGACTAATTTACAATTGGTGGCTATTGTAAACTCTGTAGATACGTTTAACAATATAAAAAACTGAAACTAAGTAAAATCAGCCAAATATCCATGCAGTCTTAGTGTTTGTGAAAATGAATATGATTAGGTAAACATTGAAAATTGAAATAACTTACGTAAAATTAAAACTGCTTTCAGAGATTCTTATAACGGTTTTCTAGCCAAGAGTCATGAAAGACAGACTTGTGTAAGAAATTTTTAGTTCATATATTTAATTCTCTTTCTGTGTTGGAGAGAACTACTGGAAGCCTGTTCTTAAGTGTAAATGGATATAACTTTCAAAAACTTCATTAAAGTCTTGCTGATTATCAATAGCTGAGCTTTTTATTAATGTACGGTGAATTGAAGTTTCATTTCTTATGATTCTACTACTTTTTCTTCTTCCTTCTAGTTTCAGCAGATGGATCATTATAGGGTCCCTGTAGCATAAACTTATTTAAAGATATTCCTGACTGCTTTGGCAATAGAAAGAGACTTGGAATTTACTTCCTAAAAGTCAGTATCCCCTCATTTAATGTAATTACAAAACTACATAATTTTTAAAAATGAGACATTAACTCTACATTTATGATATTTAATGTTCTCGGTGTGCAGATGGAATGCATGTAAATGTGAAATTTAAATAATGGTATTTTAGAAATACTGTACTTTAAGACCTTCTGTACATGACTTGGGGGAATCAGCAGCAAATCCATTCAAAGGCATGAGTTATGGATGATAAAAATCTAGAGAACTTGTCTAATAAATAATGGCACTAAAAAATCTCTTCCACAGTTCATATTTCTAACGTGAAAATGTACCGCTTGGTGTGAATGAAATATAAATTGTGACTGTGTGCCTTGAGAACTTTTCTCTTGCAGGGAGGATGAAAGGGTCCTCCTTGGCCAAACTGACATGAGCAGAAGATAACTGTTTCTATCCTGAATGACTGATGGCCTCGACACTGGTTACACTGAGCTCCCCTGTGTCCTTGCAGAAGAATTAAGTTAAAAGATGACGAGGCAGGAAGCAAAACATCATGGCTACTTTCTGTCCATGGCCAGGGCCAGCTTAGCACAGTTTTCCTTCTCTTCTCAAACCCTGTTGCCTTCCTGCAAGCAGTGGCTTCTTGTGTAGGTGTTACACATAAGGGTTTTTGTCCAGGACTCTATCTAAACTTTTTATGAAGTGACCTAAATTTTTGCCCACCAAAATCTCCTGTGGTTGCGAGTTCCTACCTGTGCAAAATTACTCCCTTCTGATTTTTTTTTAAGCCTGTCACCTTGGCAATTTTTGCACCGCCTTCTGCTCTGTGCTGGAAGAGAACTTAAACTGGTCCCTGGAAAACGGCGTGTGCTGCAGAGAGGACATCACTTCTGAGGTCGGGATGGTTGTAGAAGCCATGTGACAGAGCAAACTTACGCAGCCGGCATCAACGCCACACTGCGCCGATTGCTAGCAAAAGGGATCCATTTGTCGGGATCCATATGGCGCCCGTATCACCCTCCAGTCTGATCTGATGATAAAAGACATCTCGGGCTCGCTTCTGCTCAGTGCTGTTTTGAGTCACCGCGTGGTTTCAGCCACACGAAATTGCTGCTTATTTACATTCAGGTCTGCTCTACATGTGATAATAGAATCAAAATAAGCAATCACAATGCACTATCAAGAGGAAAAGTAGTACGGAAATAAAAGCCCAGGGGAGCTGTGTTGTACTGCTTCTCTTCTAGATATTTCATAACCACATTTGCAGTTGTTAATGTGTTATAACAAGACAAGACTCTGTAAATTTAAGATGATAATTTAAAACTTATTTGTCATCCTGGAGACTTTAGCTAGCCACTGGTACTTCTTGTGGTGAGAAAAGAGGTGGAGAGCAGTGACTAATATTCAATAATATCTATTGTAATAAATATATTTCCAGATTCTATATTTTGACAGAAGTTTGAGCTGTAGAGGAAGGATCGTGAGTGAAATAGACAGTCATAAAAAGAGAGGGAAATGAGATGTTGAGGGAAGTTTACGGGACTGTCTTGCTACTAGTGCTCTCCTGGCTGTAGTCAACCACCAGCAAAAGTCTACTTGGAAAAACAGGTAAAATTGTTGGGAAAATTTTAAAGGCTCTATTTCCATCTCTGTTGGCATAGGTGGTATTAGAAGGAAAGGGTAAGGGAATCTACCATAGGCAGTTTACCTGTTAAATCCAAACCAACAATTACAGGTTTTATAATATTTTTCAACATAAAAATAGGTTTTTATGATTATTTTTAAACTTGGAGAATTTTTCATTCATTTTTCTGCTTATAAATCGGATCAAAGCTTTCACTCAATTTCAAAATGTCATTTTTGCTTGGTTGTTTGATTATAAAAACAAAACCAAACCCAAAGAATTCTGAGTTTGATATTTCCAAAGTAGTTTATATTTTTATCCCCCCAGGGAGATGTAAAGAGGTTGAGAACTCCTTTAATGAAATTAATTCAGAGAAAAGTGAGCAAACCAGAACATCACACTTTCCACTAATAAGCTCTGCCTTTTTTTTCCCACCATGAATATCAGTTTTGATTATTAAGATGAAAAATCGTTATCAGTACTTTTTTTTATATAATCAGAAGCATATATTTATTTCTTATACACATAATAAACTCTGCCATCAGTCCCTTTAATCTCACAGTGTTCGTGCTTCAGCACGCTTTGGCACTGTTGTGATTATCCTCTTTTTTCATAAAACAGTTTTATTCCGATGCAGAACTGAAGACTAACAGATGACCAGAAGCAAAGAAACGCGGTGTGGAAATTGGCATGTATTTACATCAAATGTGAGCAAGGAGTCATTTACATTGTCTGTTATTTCACTCAAGTGGGGTGCCTGAAATTTTTTTTTAGACTTGGACTTGCACATTGCAATTAGACCTGCAGGGAGAACCTTCTATTCAGTGCATTTGAGCTGTGTGGGAGAACATCACTTTTCCAGGCACAGTGGTTACTTCCCGCCCTGCAACCAAGCCTGTGACATGCGGTAGGAGTTTTCATTACGGAGTATTTTGGAAAGTGTTGTTGTCCGTTTCTTTTGTGAATAAGCCAGAATTGCGCTCTTCGGATTGACTCTGGTGAAAGGCTTGTTGGGCCACGCTCAAGTGTTGTCGCTATGAAAACCTTTTTAAGCCACGCAACTAGATAATTTTATTACTCATAAAACCATCCCCTGCCCCCACATTCTGTGGAGGGTGGTTGAGCAGCTGCCATCTGGAGAGTCATCCGGAGTTAGTTTTTTTCAGGCAAGTATGAATCCGGAGGAAAATCTGCAGGATGATTCACATGCTGAAGACGGTCCTGTTAGTAATGCCACAGATGCTGATGTTGCTTCGGATACTGACAGTGATGGGTAGTGTGTAATATTTGATAAAGATTAGAGGCCTCAAAATCAAAACAAAGCTCCTGAACAGGAATCCCATGATACCAAAACACCATTTACAAGCTGTGACAGCAAGATAATTGGCCTGGGTGTGGCTTCTATTTACAGGAATAAATGATGATAAATAGTGAATCTGGCTGGACTTTGACTGGGGGAAAATGGAATACTCACGGATATATTTTTATATTATTGCTGCTGTCAGAAGACCGGAGAAGTGAATGTCTATGTATTTTTGTGTGATCTGTGAGTAAAACAGAGCTGGCTGTGCACAGGCAAATGCACTGTTGCATTGAACAACGTGTTCTTTCCCCCGTCATATCCAATGTGTCTCATCCATAAAACCCATCCTAGATCCATTCCTTCTTCTGTCATCTCCCATATTCTTTATTCTTGTCACTTGTGACTTTTCCATAACTTAAGAATTTTCTTTTGACCTGAAAATTGGATTGTCATCTCAAGATGGATCATGAAAGGAGAAAACATTGCTCAATGAATCCACTCTTAACTCTCTTCTTGGTTGGCAGCATCCACACAAAATAGTGGGAAATAATGTCAGGAAATGCGATGCCCGTCCATCACTGTCAAGGTGTCTCAGAAGGCTAAGAACCAACAGTTTCTACTGTCCTTTCCTGCAGCCACATCTGTATGACCAAGATACTCCAGGTCATATAAACCACACCACTGGCAAGGGCAAACTTGCTGGAAGAACACTAGGTAAGGCAAGAAGGACAGATGTCTTTTTTTCTTTACCTTCCTGACATTTTTTTGGAGCCCACTCAGGTCCTTTTTAGGGGTCTGCAAGGAAGATGACGATGCGGAAAGGGATGGAGGAACACTTTTGATAAACCCCATGTGTAATGAGGTATCACTTTGTCCTCATCCTTAGAGTGGCAAATGCAATTTTGACTGCAAGGCTGGCTGAGAAGCTGGTCCTTATCATCTGACCTCTGGTCTTCTGCATCAACCTTTCTATTTCAATTGACTTACGCTATTGAGCAGTGCACGAAGCCGAGTATTTATAGGGAGAGTATTGACATGACTTTGAATTGGGGTTTTAGACTGAAACTGCAGGAGTTGTCTTTAGCTCTAGGAGAAGCACTGCATTTATAAAATTAAAAGAAGAATAGAAAAAAAAAAACCCCACAGTTAACCTACAGGCCTATTCCCTTTAAAATTATGCCTGCATTCGCCACAAAAGGGGAAGAGGTACATTCATCAAGGTAGTGTTAAACACAAGACGCTGAGTTGCAAGGAGGAACATATTTGTTATGACAGGCAAGATAAAAGTATCCACTGTCTTATAACCAAGTAAATATTGAAGGACTGCTCATTAAAAATTCAGCAATCTATCTTCGTCATACGTCCCACACTTCTGCAGTTCCAAATTTCTAGGTGATGAGTGACTGAAAAGTGGTTCAGAAAGCAGATCCTTGTTTCAGGAATTGTGGTTTTTCACTGTACGTGCTTTAGCAGGGGTGCCCCATCACAATTAAAGAAAAAATGCTTATCCTGTGCAAATCAAAATGGAAATGAATGTTTCCAATTAAAAGAATATGGATAGAAAAGTGGTTGCAGAGATAACAGTGAAAAGGGAAGACGGAATCATCGTACATTCACTTGTTTGCAGTGTAACTTAGATGTGATAAACTGGAAAGGGAATCATGACTTTCAGGAACAAGCACTATAATATGAGTAAATAGTAGAACAGGATCTGCTGAAACTACCCAGGTTCCAGTTTTTCACAAAACACTCCTGGTGACTCTCCCCACCTCTCTCCTGATCCTACCATTGGAGTAGAAATTAGAAGACCTTTCTTGAAAAGGCTTTTTCAGCTCACTTTTGAGGTTACTGCATCTTTTTCCCCATTAAACTTTCCATTCAAAGGCTACGCAGATACTTCACCAGAGAAAAGGATGATTTCGTAGGGCTAGGGTTTTTTTTTTTCGCACTTGAATCCAAGCGAGTAACAAAAGGAAGAATAACATACTTCAAGGCTTCGAATCACACATTTTGCAGAACCCTTCAGCCGTTGTAGGGATCAGAACATGCTGACCAGGTTCAAGCATCACAACGTACTTCTCATATAGCAGTACATTTGTTAAATTGAAAGGCACCTCTTGCAGCATAAATCTCAAAAAGTGTATTGCCACTAACTAAAACAATTATTTGTTTGAGTCTCCAATTGAAAACTCTTCTGAATTTTCTTATTAAGGTAAACACTTCTGTGCCAGAGGACAGCGAGCAATTCTGTGCAGAATTCGTATCGGTTCTGTTTGACTATGCTTTTGTAATGCATTAATAGAATCAAGCAGAATCCTGTTTGATAAATGTCCTTGATAAAACTTCCGTTGATTTTATAATAGCATCTGTCAGCACTAAGGAAGGAAAGAAAACTTTGGTCATGATGGCAATGTTATGTTATTTTGTCTAACTTGCTGTCACAGCGTGAGCTGACGTGTCTGTCCGAAGCCGTTTGGGAAAGGCTTCTCTATAAAGGAAGCTAACTGCATCTAGATGGTGGAGGGTTTGGGTGTGTTTTTTTTTAAGAAGTAAGGCGATTCATTCAAAGTACAGGTAGACGCTTGGAAAAGGTAAAGGTCTGATAGCACCTGAAAATACCTTCATTGCCTTTCGACTCAAGGTAAGATTAACATCTTCAGATAGAACAGTCTTTTCATAGAGAATCCAGTGTCCTCTAGCTCAGAATTTTCTAGGGAAACCTACCATGTTCGACAAATTGAATTTAAATAAATAAATAAACAGATGTTGGAGGTTTTTTTTGCAAAAGACTACTATGCTGATTTATTTCACATGGCATCCGGATTTTATTCCTGAGACCAGAGGGTTACAGTTTTGCTTTTGAAAAGCTGGGCAGGACTCGCGGGGGCAGAGGAGGTGGTACAATCTCTTTATTGTGCTCTAAGTGCTCAGGTAATAAAATGAGCGTCCGACTTGAGGCACCTTCTGATTATGAGAGGGTCCAAACGTGCAGGTTGCGCTTGCTGGAGACTACTAGGTCGTTCCTGCAAAGCCCACATCTCTTGACGTACCAGCGTGTTGGAGGAGATGAAAAATCTCTTCATCTCTTCATCCTAGTGTCTAAAACACTCACGGCGTGGGGGAGCAATCAGGATGTGGGGTCCCAGATCCGTGCACTACTTCTGGGTTCCACCCTCTGGAAAGCACAGACACGGTCAGGGACAAAGGGCTCAAGCTCCTGCCCTCCTCTTTGACCCCTGCAAAAAGAGAGAACCCCAAGAGCTTTCACACTTTAGGCCCAGGATGTTCGTGGGGCAGATGCGGATGTTTCTCGGCGTTAGCAGGGTTGTTCCCTTGGGAAGGCAGCCTCCTCGGCGGAGCAGAGCCGGAGGGTGGTGCAGCCCCACGTAGGTGCCGCAGTGCAGGTGCCAGCATCTGTGAAGATAAAGCTTATCTGCTGCTTGCCTTTTTTTTTTTGAGGTCTACACAACAACAGCTGTGAAAGGCACACCAGGATCGCTCTGTTGGCAGCTCCTCTTCTTGACAGACAGCCTGTGCCAAGTTACGGGGATGTCAAAACAGAGCCTTGTTTTGTGAGGAACACCAGCTGCCTGTAGAGGAAGAAATTGCTAGTTTACCTGCTGTTTAAGGCATATTAATAATACAGTAACTTTGATTTCTTAAACTCTAACTAAAAGCTGTATTCAAAAGCCGCTGTCTTCAGTGCCGTCCGTATTTTTGGCTCTTAAATAATTCTCTTTTGTGATTGCTTGACAAGAGTCAGGCATCCTCCCACTCCATGCCAATGTCTACTGTGCATGCTTAATTTTTTTTTCTGGTTCTTCTTGTATTAGTCATTTGAGTGTTTGACAGGTATACATCTGTGGCCTTTTATATGTATTTTTATTCATCTATTCATGGCCTCAGTGCAGGTACTAATATCCATCATTGTCATTGCCTGAAATTAAAGCTAAATTCTTTTCTCTTGTGGGCTAGCACAAACAAAGATACCAGTGATCATTTATTTAAATGAAACTTTTCTCTTCACCAGCACGAGCACTCTCTTCTAGGACTCAGATTCACCCAGCTAATCTTCAGCTGGCAGCACATCTCCAGTACGTTACTGTCTCACAGGATGGGAGCGTGGAATGGGAAACTACCCCCACACAAATGATACTCCATCTCTTACAACCTCCCCTGAGCACGGTCCAAGTGCATACATTCTCTTTGGGGTCTTTTGAACCTTTCTTAGAGCCAAGCTGCCAGAGCGTTGTCTATCCTGTTACTCTGTGGTGTGGATTCAGTTGCTTTCATGGCAAATTTTAATTTCCTTATCGAGGTTTCACAGCAGTCTGCCTCTGGATTTTATGTTGCATTTAGAGTTGGTTACCTTCATATGGACGTAGCCCTGCACAATTGCAAGATTGACTCAGGAGGACTCAGTAAGTCAAAAAGTTTTTCATGGCGTTATCTTTTGTTCCTGCTGTCTGAGTCTATCTGGCTTCACGAGTGGCAGAAGACAGGCTTGCTTTCTGATGGGTTAGTGTCTTCTTAGCAGCAGAAGTTGAAGGCTGCTTGGCAGTGTAGGTGAAATCCAGTTTTGCAGCATAGCAGAGAAGGAAGGAAGGTTTTGGGAAGGGGAGTATCACTTTGGCACTGTCACATCAGAGCAGGGGAAAGAGGCTGGGACAGGCCACTGGCACTTGGGGAAAGGCTAGGAGGGAAGGTCTGGAGTGGAAGTGGCGACTGGTGAGGGTGGGAGTGTCCGAGGTTTGCCTATGCTGAAGGAAAATGGGTGTTGTCCATTCCCTGAGCTCATTAATTCCCATCTCTCCAGAGCCATTTTATCAGGGCACCCGTCCTCTGCATGAGAGGTACCTCCTCCCCTCTGGTGCTCTAGTGCCTCTCCCCACCGCAGCTTGTCCGTACTTTCCCCAAAACCTTGGATCACTGCCATGCAAGATGAGAAGCAGCCCCATGGCAGAGTGCCTGGGAGAGGGATGAATCAGATGTCCTGCTTTTGCTCTTGCTGACAGCGTTGGAGACGGGGGCGGCAGTTTGCATCCATAACCACGGCCCCTCCTGCGTGTCAGACGGAGAGAAGGTGCCACCGGCGCAGCTGGCAGGAGGGAGGACGTAGGTGTCAAATGGCGTTTTTGACGTGGTTAGTTCTGACCTCTAGCACAGGCGAAGTGGAAATCGGGATCCCGGTGAGGGCTGAGGGTCTTTGGCTGTTCCTGGAAGTCTGACACCCACATGCAAACACCTGCTTGGCGTGTGCCAGCGCCCTGTGTGAGATTGGCTGGTACTTGTGTCGTATATCCATCCTCCCCTCAGAATTACTATTTCAGTTCTGCATGAAACACGGCTGGAAACTTCACCTTGAAGACCCCTCTGTCCAAACCAGATCAAGTCAGCCAATGAGTTCAAGCACTGCTCGGGGTTCAAGGCACGCCGCGATCATCTCACAAGATCCGCTAGCTCCGGTCAGATCAGCCGTTCAGTAGATCCGGTGTCCTGCCTCCGACCGGCGCCGGCCGCGGCTGCCTGGGGAAGGAGGTAAGAATAGAAAGAGCATTTAGTGACGCCTTCCCAAGATACTTGTGTGGCCTCTGGCAATGTGCAATTGTCTTTGTTTCCCTGCGGAACTTGACGAAAATCTGTCTGTCTCAGATTTCATTGCTGTGAGGAGCGTAGTCAGCCTTCCTGGCGTGAACGGTTAAACACACGAAGTGCTCTTGAATCAGCAGTTATCAGAAACATGGCTCCCTTCCAGCTGCCGTCCTTGTCCCTTTGCTGGCAGACATGGGCTGAAGCAGTGTAAGTCTTTTCCCGGTTGTCTTCTGCATGTTCAGAGTCTCACCGTGATCACTTAAGTGCTCCCAAGAACTCAGCTTTACTCTGGTTGCGCGTGACAAGACGCGCTTCGGCGAGCTGTCGGGGTCTGTGTCTGGGAGAGGGGTGTCTGCAAGGACCAAGCCCAACCAGCCGCAGAAGCTGGGGAATGGTCTGCAGCAGTGGAAGGGCATGGGCCCTTCTGTGGTTGTCCTCTCAGGACGAAGACGGAGACAGCAACCTTCAGTCCCGTGGGGTGGAATTGCCCCTCGAGACGGTGCGAAGGGAGAGACACTGACTGCGGAGATCACGTTAGTAGATCTCTGGTGATGCAAATACAGAGTTAGAAAACAGCCAAGTAAAACTGACACGATCATAGACAGGTTTTTCCTGGAAGGTATAAGAGTCTTCTGTGCAGTAGACAAAAACGGAAAAGAAAAACTACTATTTCACAGACTTTACATACCATATGGCAAATACATATTGTCTAGATACGCGGGTAGCGGACTAAATGTCCTGCCGTGGAGAAGCAGCGTGGCTCCACTGCAGATGCTGAAATACACATCGGAAAGAAGCACAAACTTACTTGGAATATTAAGTTTTAGGCAACCACCCTTTCGTTACAAATATGCCAAAGCAGATCTAAGTAGAGTCAAATATACATATGCTGATACAGGTAAGACATTATTTAATTTTAGTGCCTCTTTGCTCTGTACAGTGAATTCAAAATATCTTTAAAATCTGTATTGATCTCTCCACCATGCAAAAGGAATGAATCTTTTAAAGAACAGCTTTTAAACAATATGAAAATACATATCCTAGGAAATACTTTTGGAAATGCTGTTGTTCCTGGCTGCAGCTATGGCTTTCCAAAGTGAAAACTTACACTTGATATACTGAATCTATAATGTTATATACAGTCTTCTGTGCTTCAGTCATATCTAGTAAGTAGATTCTGAATTGTTTTAGAAACCTGTAAGTACTTTTTTGGCAGTCTTTGATGTTAAGATGCATTTAGTGAGAGAGCTTTACTCAGTAAGGAGTCTTATACTTTCATTTTTTCTCCTCTGGTGAAGATATTCTGATTGACACTCAGGCTTTAAATTTGCACAGTTGCCTCCACATGTAGGAAATGACTGGAAGACTAAGGAAAGTAAATGCAAGTAACTCTTAAAATAGAGGATCTAGTTCTTCACTTTTGGGAGATTGGGAGCTATGCTACAAAACTCCATAGTTACAGTGATATAAAATTATCAAAATTAGGATGTGAAATTGCTTTAGTGACTTTTTTATTTTATGTTTGTATGGGATCTGGCAAACTAAAGCTGATAACAAATGCTGAATTTCAGGAGAAATTGGATCAGTTGTGTTTCTCTGAGGTTACTCAGCTGTAGTTTTATTTTACCTTACCTGGCTTAGGCTGAATTGTCTCTACTACTCCAAAGACAAATTTCTATTAATCCCTAAATTCCTGTTAAGACAGGTGAGTGTGAGTTTTAACATTTTTCTAGGGGTATGACACTGTCCTAGAACCTCAAAAATTGGAGAGACATTTCTAACCATCCAGATACACTATCTAAAATTATAGCAATGGATTTCCCCTCTTTCTTCTGTATTTTCAGGGATGGAAGTGAGACACACTGTCCAAAACAAGCAAACAATATCTCCAAGAATAAAAAAAAATATTTTTCAGTGGACAAAAGTTGGAAAACCTGTCTTTTAGTGAAAAGAGATTTTTTTTAAGTTAGCAATATTTTCCTGTTTGAGTTTTCATTTTTCCAATCCCAATTTTCCATAGATAAACAGTTTCTATAGTTCAGTTAACTCCATTCATTTCTTTTGCTATAATATGCAAAACAAAGCTGCTGGAAATAGTTTTGTGTCATCTGTGTTGACAGGAAAAAATAGAACAAAAGCCTGCTCTCTGATTCACATTCTCCTAGGAACAATGTATTCTTCTAACATTTCATTTGGTTCCCTGTCCTTTACCAGGGGTTCCCACTCTCTGCCTACAACTCATCAGCCAGGATATAGTGTTGTCCAAACTTGCTCATACATTGTGGTACATATCGAGTAATTCCATTGATGTAAATTGATTTACGTAGAAAAACCAAGATCCTGCAGTTTTATTTGTCTAAGCAGCAACCTCCTCCAGAGCGGTTTGCATCTGTTGAAAATTCATCTTTGAATTTTTCTTTTCCTTTTCTTCTTTGTTTTGATACAAAGACTAGCTAGTTAATTTTATTTGCCTTTTTTTATCAACAGATGATTGTGAGCAACATAGCTTGTAAGAATATTTGTCCTCTTTAACAAATACCGGGTTTTACTTAGAGTATAATGAAATTCAGATGGGTGCTACTGAGCATTGAATTATTAGCATTTTGTATCCACTTTTATAGTTGAATGCTATTCTAAGTTTACTTATATTCCCCCCCCCTTTTTTTTTTCTTTTCTTTTCCCTTTATTATGATTATTTTGTCAGTACCTATCATGTTGAAAACAAGACAAATATAGTGAGGAAAATTATTCTTGCACGCGAAATTATTCCCATACAAAGGAAGCAAATGCCAGCCCGTGATAAATTCAAAGGATGACTTCTATGATCAGGAAAGCAACGATTTTTCTGTCTCTCTCTCATTCAGAGTGCAGCTGGGATGCTGCATGTGGTGGTAGTGTCTGCAGCGTGGAAAGCACCTAGAGAGACTGGAGGCTTAGCAGGAAGTTTAAAGAGTTTGAACAACCGCTTACTAAAGAGATCAAAGATTTATGTGTGCACAATATGTTTCACATGGATGTGTGTACGTACACCTGAGTATATCTATTTTATTTATACTTTCCTCATTCTTATGATGGTTTTACAGAGCTATTGATCATCAGAAAATGGGCTCCTCTGTCCATCTACTCCTTGCTTTGACATGAGTTTATTGCTGTAGAGAGGGGTCCATGACATTGAACCCTTTATTTCTGTGGAAAACATGTGTGACCTGGCCCTGATCTTCAGTGGCTTAGTCAAATGCATCCAGACGGCTGGATAACTGTGAAATCTATAAGTCTAATTTAACTGATTTAAATGCCTTAAATTTCTGTTCCTATCCAGTTGGTCTCTCATGTAGAAAGCCTCACATGCACTGTGACTGTTTTGAAGTCCAGACAACTATTTGTCTTCGCACGCTTAGCTCATTACAGCATAGCTCCACTGGCTCTGTGAAGTTCCACTTGACTTACGCAAATAATGATGCAAAATTTCCATAAAAGTGACATCAAAATGGGGTCTCTGACAAGGAATAGGGTAACGGCCCTGGAGTCCCCTGGCTTACAACTCACGGCTGGTGACAGTGACGCTGTGTCATTCCATTGACTTCTGTGAACTTTGGTGGTAAAAAAAGAATGGCTTCTCTTTTACAAAGACCTTATTTACTCTAACACATCTTGAATGCTAATGCGTCCCTACTTTTTTTTTCTTCAACATGGCACTATGTTTCCCCTCTTCTGTGTTATGCAATTTAATTATATGCAGACCTTGAATGTCATTTTCTAATCCTCTGTGGTTCATTTCAAAGTCTTGTAAAATAAAACTAATTGGTGTGTTCATTAAATTGTCAGAAATATTTTTGAGTTCAATTAGATAGTACAGCAGTTTTATCCAAAGTGTGCTTATAGTACAATAACTATGTCAGGACGATGTAATTAACAGCCATTTAAATGAACAATTGTCTTAAATTTTTCTGGTTCTTCATGCATGATAACTTAATCAAATAGTGAAGTTCTTACAGGCTTATCCATTTGAGAGAAAGGTGAAACGCTATAAACTTGTATTAAAAAAGTCAAATTGAAAGCTGTAAAACTACTGAACTAAGGAAGTCAACTATATAAAAATGAAATGCAGAAGAATACTTTACTTCAATGTCAGTACATTAAAGCTAAAATCCAGTCAGAAAAGGGAAAAATTAAGGCATAGTCACCAATTTTTGGGAAAGACTAATATTTGCATTGAATGAAGATCAAAGGTCAGAATCACAGACTCATAGAATGGTTTGGGTTGGAAGGGGCCTTTAAAGATCATCCAGTTCACTCCCCTGCCATGGGAAGAGACATCTTCCACTAGATCAGGTTGCTCAAAACTCCATCCAGCATGTGCTTCAATATTTCACAGAATCACAGCATGGTGGGGCTTGGAAGGGACCTCTGGAGATCGTCTGGTCCAACCCCCTGCCAAAGCAGGATCACCCAGGGCAGGTTGCACAGGAACGTGTCCAGTCGGGTTTTGAAGGTCTCCAGAGAAGGAGACTCCACAGCCTCTCTGGGCAGCCTGTTCCAGGGCTCCGCCACCCTCACAGTAAACAAGTTTTTTCTCACGTTGAGGTGGAACTTCCTGTGCTGCAGTTTGTGCCCGTTGCCGCTTGTCCTGTCATGGGGCACTACTGAAGAGAGACTGGCTCCATCCTCCTGACAGCCACCCCTGCAGATATCGACAGACATTGATAAGGTCCCCTCTCAGCCTTCTCTTCTCCAGGCTACACCACCCCAGGTCTCTCAGCCTTTCCTCATACGAGAGATTTCCAGGGATGGGACATCCATAATGTCTCTGGGTAACCCGTTCCAGTGCCTCACCAACCTCATCAGAAACAATTTCTTCCTTTTGTCCAATCTAAACCTGCCCTTGTTCAGTTTAAAGCCATTACCCCCGGTCCTGTCAGTACAGGGCTTGCTGAAAAGTCTTTCTCTGTCTTTCTATAAGCCCTCTTTATATATCAAAGGGCCGCAAGAAGGTCTCCCCAGAGCTTTCTCTGCTCCAGGCTGAGCCCCCCCAGCTCTCCCAGCCTGTCCTCCCAGCAGAGCTGTTCCAGCCCTCGGAGCGTTGCTGGGGCCTCCTCTGGCCCCGCTCCAGCAGGTTCATGTCTCTCCTGTGCCGAGGGTTCCGGAGCTGGACGCAGCACTGCAGGGGGGTCTCACTGGTCTGCTCCGTAGTTTTGCTTGCATTAGAATATTTAAGATATTGAGGTCTTCTGCTCTATTTGCCTGTTATTTTGACATAAAACGTCTTTCACTGTTCAGTGAAGGCTGCGCCTACGTTTGCTTCTGGCTTCAGTGGCCTTAAATGCAATTGTGCAAAAACATTAGACGAAGTATTAGACAGCATGGTTCCTAATGATCCTAGTGGATAGAGAGACCGGGGCTTCCAAAGGGGCTTCAGCGTGCACAGCTTTCTTTTGGAAATGCAAGATCAGACTGAGCAACATCACATACAGTTTTATAAAAATTACTTAACTTGGCTGGAATTATTCTCATTATCCATTTTCATCAAAAGTTTGTCAAAATAGGCATTTTGTGGAAAAGTCTGTTTTTGTTGAGTGTCTTGAATGATTTTTTTGTTTGCACTTCAATTGTTTACTTGAAAATGTTTTAAAAGATTAACATAAATTTCTTGATTCACTTATGACTTTATTCTGAACTTTACATGTGCAAAATATGGGAAAGAATGTTCACGCTGAAACAAAACCTTTCCCTTGGCCTACAGTTCGTCGGGAAGCGCATTTATAGACGATAAAAAGAATTCTGTCTGATTAGGTGAAAAGCAAAATCTAAAGCCATCAAAAGGCTCCTGGAATGGGGAGAAGTATTCCTTGCCCACCTCCAGAGACCGCAGCTTCGGCTGAAGCGATGAAAACCGCTCAGAACAGGATCAGAGCGGCTCCCCCAGCCCCCGGAGCCTGCAGCGGAGCCGGGCCGCAGCGGGGCCGCGTTGCGTGAGCGCTGTCGCTCGCCTTCACCCCAGGCGGGACGGCCGGCACGGGAGCACGCGGCTGTTTCCTGGCGGACGTGTGAAAGCCCTTGGCCCGAGAGGTGCCGAAAGAGCCCGTGCTGCGCTTTGGGCCTGCCGGGCACTGAAGGCTTTGCTCCGGCGGGGAGGTGGGAGTATGGCAGGGCCGCGGGGAGACGGGAGAGTGAGTTTTCTTGGCAGAATCACCCTCTTGGCATGGCGGCCTTGTGGCCAGCTGGCGTGGGTGGTAGCTCGTGGTCGCGGTGGGCGTCACGCAAAGTGGCCCGTTGCACTGGGGTCCTCGGCAGCCCCGACTCCCGGATTGCCGTGTCTTAGTACGCGTGGGTTTGCTGGTGGTGTTTGTTGGCCGAGATGTGCTCCAACATGATGGCCTACGTGCGGTATCTAGTGTTGACACAGCTTATGTGCACATCAAGTCTACGTCACTTTGGGAAACTCATGTGGTGGCAAGAAAACTTACTCTTACTACACTCTGGGCCCCCAGGGACTCTCCTGTTACCCCTGTGGTGGGAGACCATTTTGTGGCCAAGTCAGAGGCCACGTTGCTCTTGGCCCATCCATATGATGATAGCCAGCTGAGCTCTCCTGGCACTGACCACCCCCGGCTGTTGATTCCGGCACAGTTCACCCGTTTCCACTTGCAGCACGAAACCAAACCAGGACCTCCTGGTTTATGACAAAGTCTCCCTGCAGCTCCCACTGGGGGGGTACTTTGTGCTTTAAAAGATGTGCATACTTAACAATATCTTTTTGTTATTTTCCTGGAGTAAGTTAAACAGACTCCAGACTCACCATGGAAGATAGGAGGATACCAGATGAAAGAACAGTGAATACGATGCACAAACTCCTGTACAAGTTTTATTGTTTCCTCTTCCCCCGATGCAAGAATATAAATAAAAGACCAGCTCTGTGAACTATTCCTCAGCAGGATGCAACAGAAGAGAGATTAAGTTTCAGTAGGCTACCTTTGTATTCGAATGTGGTGTTTGCTGTCTCTTCTCAAAGCGATATTAGCTGTTCTGCAAGCTATAAAGGAATTTTCAGCTGCTTTGTCTTGCTGGCTTTCATTGCTATTTTTTAATTAAAGCTTAAGGAATTAAATGAACCAGGGATGCTGGGGTTACACAAGGATGAGAAAAGATCAGGCAGTCAAATCCACTGAGGTGCAATGGGGCACAGGCTGATTCTCGGATTATCATACTCAATGATTGTTTTTTCCAGTTTAAAGCATAAACATTAATGCATCTTAAGCATCTGGGTCAGGCTGACAACGTACAACTGTCTGGGAGAATTAGATCTGAAACAGATTGGGAGCTACTTTATTAAGATTTTGGGTGTGATTTGCAAAAGACGTTACAGCAGAAGGCTTCTTTCCTTTTGTACTGGGAATGGAGAAATTAATAATCGAATGCTTAATAGGAGATATAGCTATTTGAAAGTGAACAGTTATTGCATGAGGCATAATTCTAACATACAGCAGTATATCTATTGATTAGGGACAAACATTTGTAACACTGATTGTTTTGTTTACAGACTGTGGCCACGTTGTGTCATTTAGCTGTAAGCTGCCATATTTAATTGAAGTAGGGGAGGAAATGAAGCCATCAGCCACGGTCCTAATATTTACGGACATGGAACTCTACTCTTCTATTACTCTTGTAATGGATGCAGTTTTGAATTAAGTTTTAGAACTGCCAGGAATAGCAGCATATTGGATTCTCTCGCTGTTTCATTTTATGTTCTGTGTCCCTGCAGTGTCCCTTGATTGCTACTCATTAGAAAAAGACTACACTTGTGTTTACCAGAACAAAAATAATTCCCCTTCCTCATTGCACCTTGCAATCCAAACTTTGCCTTGGATTTAAAAAGATGTAAATTAAATATTTAAAAGATTGAAAGACTGTATCTTCTACCATTTCAAACAATGATGAGCCTTCACTATGAGCTGGGAGGATTTTAAAATGTATTTCATATGCCATAGGCAACAGAACTGCGGTTATTCCTTTGCCTCATTTTCTTTTATGGGAACAATGACATGTGCTTATCTGGAGACAAATACCAGGATTTTGTTTCCGTGGTGTGGGGGGATAATGACTAGATAGGTAAAGTGCTAAACTGGGGCTTGGGAGAGCCACGTCTGTTTCTGGCTCTGTTACAAAGCTGTGGGTTTTGCCTTGAACCAGACTTTTAATATATGTTTGTGCAGACCACAGTTTTGTACCAAGCCTAAGCCAGCAGTCCGAGATGCCCTCGATCTCCTGTGGATCACTGCGATGCCTGATAGCACTGAAGGCTGGTAGAGCATGGCTGGGTGTAGGTCATGGCTGGGTGTAGGTCACGGCTGTGCACCACTGGTGCGTGTAGGGGACTCGAAGGGCTCACGGTGGACTCTTTGGTTTCATCTGTCTGCTGGGAACTCATTGCTGGGGTGGGCAGAGTCCTCTGATTCATGACTCGCGTCAGCAAACAAACCACATGGCCGGAGTGCCACAGGCCCAGAGACCCTCTGAAGCTGAGCGTCACCGCACTGTACTCAGCTTTGCTGGGGCAAGCGGGTATAAACACGCTGGCTTTGAAGTTACCCCTGTTTATACCAACGAGAAGAGGATGCTGTTCAAGGAGCCAGAGAATCGTCACTTCAATGACAGTCCAGTTTTGGGGAGTTTCAGCGAATATTTTGCCAGCCTTCTGGGCTCATTCCTCTTCAAAACCCAGCCGTTGCAACTCGATGGATACCTATGTAAAAATCATGGCCTTGGGATGTGAGAGTGGTCTTCATGCAGCTGAACTGACTCATTTTATTTTGAAGGCATTGAGCTGTGTTATTTTTGGATACCTATATTGGAGCACTGCTTCTGATGGATTTTGCAGAATACGCAGCAGCTCTGGGTGTATCATGTATATGCCTTTGTGTAAACTCGCAAGCGAAATGTATAATGTAACATGGCAACTGCGAAGCGTGAAAAAACAGGGAGATCCCAGGAACTCCTTGGCATTTACTACCATTAAGCCATGAAAGGAGTTTGGGTTTGCAGAGTTTTAAGAGGAATGTTTCTACAGATGCATCCAGTCTTGAATCTCTCTACAGCATCAAGCTCTGGTCTCTGAACAGCTGTCCTTTAGAAGAGCACCCTTGAGAGTCCCTAGGGAGCTGATCTACACTTCACTAATGGCCTGGCACTGAAAATGCTCAGATCCTAGAAGCAATTCTCTGAACTACTTCGTGTCTCAAACACAGCACTATTGAAATATCAACACAGGACTTTTGTCCCAGTTACACAGATGAACAGAAATTATTTGCCCCTGCAACTGCCAGTTACTTGTTTGGTAATCCATCTAGAGCATAAGATTTAATTAACTCAAATTTCAAATTTACTGTGGAAAATAATGTGACATTGTCATATTCTAATTCTTTATCTGGAGCTGGAGCAGATGAGTTGCTAAGAGACAACATTTTTTTAAAAAAATGTGACTGTTCTTCATAGTTTCCTAATTAATAGTCAATGCCTCATGTTTATATAATGCTATTCTCAGCAGATCATACAGAGACCGCATCTTGTTTCCTCGTACGGAGAGGAGGAATGAGGAAGGGGAAAACGAAGCAACCTCTCTGAAGACGGCAGCAGGTCAGCGGCTGAAGAGGGAGTGATGTCCTCTGGCCTTTGCCTCCTCCAGCAGCTCAGATCCTGTGCAGGGTAGGGGTGAGCGGACCTGCAGACCTGCTTTAGCAGGACCTGTACTTTAGCAGACCTGCTAGAAGTACAAATAGACAGTGGAAGGAAAGTTTCCAAGCTCTTCGCTTTCCTTCCAAGTTTCTCTGTCCTGCCTTTGAGTATCCTTGTTACTGAGGTTTCCACTGGCAGCCGCCTTCCCATTGACAGCAACAGGGCCACTCGTATAGATCTCGTCAGTCACCGTCGCCTCTTTCTGAAGGCTCTTATTTATATAAAACAGCACACTACAAATACTGTTCTTGCCCCAAGCAATCCTGTCATTTTTTTCCCAGTGCCAGTCATTGAATCAACTTCACTGCCCGTTCTTTCACACGGCTTTCCGATAACTCACTTAGCCGCGCGCGTCTCTCTCGAAGTACACCACTCTGGGGAGACACGGTGCATAAAGGCAGCTTCTAGATAAATGTGTGGACATCTTTCCGTTGCACGAGTGGTAGTTAAAATCTTTACGGTCAGACTTCGGAGCGTAAATGGCAAAACAGCAATGCCATGAGGGTATGTTCCCACCCTTCTTACGCATTTCTTTTTCTCCCTGGAGGCTCTTGGCTGCAGTCAAAGAAATATCTTCACTGCACCTGAGAAATAATAAGATACTATTAACACTTATCTTTGTGAAACCCATTCTAAGCTTGCAGTGTAATGCTGAATAGGACAAACGGGATGAGAGATGCTTTAATTAGTGTATAGGCAGTTAAGCCCAGTAAGTCTGGTTTCACTGAAAAGATTGCTGTAGTGCAGCAATGCTTATTTAAATTGCCCACATTTGTTTGTTAAAAACCCTCCCCACTAACGTCTGGTGTGGCTTGACTTTTAAAATCAACTTTTTAAAAGTGAAATTTTATTTCCTTATGGACTCAGAGGTAGAATGTAAAACCTCTGTGTATTGTACAGGACCATCTATGTTTTAAACTTGATAGAAATAAATCTTACAATCAAGTCTACCCTAAAAGGATCACATTAGAGAACCAACATGTCTAATATTTCACATGTGCTTTGGTTCAATTAAACCTCCACTCCAGAAAACCGCTTAAGGATGGGTCTCCTATTGAGTCACTTTGCGTTTAATATGACTTTGACTTGCCAGCTTTATTTTATATTTCTGTTATCATCCTTATGGATCACAACATTAAAGAATATTTTGAGTGATGCAACCAACTTTATCTTGTCACTTGTGTTAATTTTGTGACTTTATTGCCTGTATCTGTGCTGCTCTTTTTTTTTTCTTTTTTTTTTTTTTTTTGGTAAGCATCCCTGGTAGTAATATCCTCTTTATTTATATCTCTGACACTTTATTTATCTTGTGCTGATTTTTTTTCTGGCAATGAAAGTGAAGGATGCTGCACGAATACCTCTGCGTATGCACATCCACATGCAGCTTCACCTTCACTCCATAAAAATGCAAACGTTGGCAGGCTTTGCAGCTATTTATACATTCATTTTACTTTCATTTTCTCCCCTTTTCCTGCAAGCTTTCCCCGTGAATGCTAATAAGACGGCGTCAGGGATGTTGCGTGGACAGGATGCTCTTCTCGCATTTCTCCTGGGTGAACAACCACTGTTTCTCATCCTGACCCCCGCCTGCTGCAGCCAGACTCCAGAATCATTCTGTTCTGCACTTGGATTGAAGCCTCACGTCCGCGGCAGAGCCTGGCCACGATCTCGGCGTCGCAATCTGCAGGGTCAGCCGCCGATGTGCTGAGCCCTTCTGCTAGGGCTGCTAGCTGTAATTTATATGTTTCAACACTTTCTCAGCCTGAATGCCGGAAAAGAAATTCTCGGGGAAATCTGGCAACCAGTGCTGTGATTCCCAGTGAGAGATCTGTCCGCCAGTTAATCAGCAGAAGTATGCTCTGGTGGTATATTCGTGGTGTACATATCTTCAGGCTGTTACGAGAGGGTTTTCCTTTCCTTTTTGAGTACTGCATGTCAGGTCTCATCCTCTTCGTTCCTTTATTTCTGAAAGATATGGTATTTAAAAACACGCAGTTACCGGATAGAATAGATACATGTATATTTGCAATCTGTCCAATTTGGAGGTCAAAGAGGAAGAAGTGGAGCAATTTAGCTGAAAGGATAGATCACAAAGCTTCTATTGTGCATGTGGTCACTGCTTCTTTTTTTAATTCCTTGGCCCCAGCAATGAGTTTTTTTACAATGATTTTGAAGGAGGCAAATCATTTTCCCAATCTAATGTTTGAAACTATCCCGCTTTGAGAAAGATTATATTTTTCAGTATTGTGGTCACTGAAATTTTTCTGAAATTATTTAGGGATAGTCTACAGCTTGTCTCATGCAAGAAAAAACTAGGTTAATTGATATTATGGCTTCTGGTAGACCTAGGGGTAAAAAAACACCTCATGGAAGCCTCTGCAAACCTCATAGAAAAGATCTGTAAGCTGCTTTAGTCCTTTCATAACCCACATCGTAAAGCAGTATACAAGGACAGTTTTCGTGATGGTTTTTGCAACATTTTCTCCCGCACAACAGCTTATCCCAGAAGCTGCAAAGGGTGCGTAAAGAGATGGGAAAGGCTGAAGTAACTGCTGCTGTTTTCTTCAAGGAAAATATGTTGTCCTGTTCTTCATATTCAGGTTGTGATTTGACCAGTCTCCTGAAGGTACCTGTTGATGGGGGAAGGCAGCAGCATGATCTTCTGGACTTGAGTACAGCAGGCATAGGGGTACGGGCATGTGGCTGAGAAACAGATAATTGGGGCATCCCAGGTGGACCCAACCCGGTTTAGGTTTAAACCAGTGAATCCTGGGGACTAGTCAACAGGATTGTATCGTCAGAGGATAAGATTGATGATATAACCGCATGGTCTTCAGCACGTGACACCCGTCCCTGGTAAATCTGTGCTGAGGACCACTATGAGTTTGTACTGCTGAGAACCTACCTAGGTGCCAGCTGGGTAGGTCGGCAGCTTGCAGTGCTAGCTGCAAGTGTGGTGCCAACCTGGCGGAGAATGAGGACATCACATTTGTAGTCCACACCAGTTTTTACTGATGTTTTGTTCCCTGTGTCTGACATTGCAGCCGTGCATTGAATTGGGTTGTTGGTAACATCAAAAACTCTTCTGAGTTCTAGATCTGGACACAATAAAAAAGTCTCCAGCACATGTGACAGGATATTAACATAGATTTTTAAAAATCTGTTTTGTAAAAAATATCTTGTAAAACACACCTCTCTCATGGGAGAAACTACTTGCAAGTATATCCACACACACACTTAGCTTAGCTCAGAAATGAAAGGACTCTTCATGACTCACTCTTGCTATTATATTTAAAAATAGGATGATTTAAATCATTAGTTGCTTTTGTTCTTTTTAAATGATTTTCTTTATCATTTTTCCACTTGGTGTTCTTCTTACTGAAACATTATTTTTCTGGCGATGCTTCACAAAAGATATTGCCGGTTGGTGCAATGTAATGAAGTCTGAGAAGATGGAAGCCCTTGCTTTTGAAGTCATAAAGCAGTAAATCCAGAAACATTGCTAATTTCCCACCTCATCAGACCCTCAGTTTTAAATCAAGGACAGTAATGAGGCTTATTTCTAGAGCAGGTAATTCTGACTATGAAAACAGCATAAGTCTCAGATTGATTGTCCTTGAATTTTTCATCACCAGGTATGGTATGATACTGTGTATCTGAGCAATTTTTTTAGTCACAGCATTTAAATCCAGAACACGACCATGCTAAAAGCTAAGAATATTTAGATATATTTTCCAATATTGTCTACACTTGTATTATCCAATACAAGGGATAGAAGGGGTTTAAGCAGAGGGAAATGTAATGTGCCATAAGCTGCTTCAGGTCCAGCTTTGAAAGAAAGGGGTTGTGTGGTTGGAGGTAGGAGAAATAAGAAGGTTGTTTTATGAAGATGTTATCATCATATGAATGCTTGGTATAAGCATGAACAAAGTGTGAGGTCAGAACTTCCACGTATTGCAGTTTCCAACCTGGGTTTTGTCTTACATCAAGTTATTCTAAAAATAAAGTTGCCCTGATGGGTTTTGTAGCTATTGTTAAGGATTCTACACATTCTAAGTTAAATTCTTAGATTTGGGGGTTTAGCACTGCGAGCTCTCAACGCTGAAACATTTTTTTCCACTGATGCATCATACGATGCATCAATTTATGACCCTGGTCATAAATTCAGGCATACTGATGCCTCCTTGCTTCCCCCGTTCACATGAGTTAATAAGCCACATACTTGGGCAGGATATTTTTCACAAAATAAAAAGCCTGCGCCATCCTTTGTCAGACGCAATCTGACAATATGATGAAGGGTAATTATTTTGGTATTGATTCTGAAAAATTCAGATCCGTACACTTCAAAGGGTTAAACGCTTTCTGTCTGTGCAACAGTTAGAGCTATGAAGTGTTGGAGTTGCTATAGAAACAGTGCATATTTGATTCAAGAGAAGAAGAGTAAACAACCTCTTTTTATATCTCAAAGCTAAATGAAATATGGCCCCCAACTTTGTGAAAAGTTATTATAAATACTTTTAAATCACTCCAGAAAGATTTTTTTTTTTAATAAAATAAAGCAAACAATAATAAAAAAAAAAAAAGATAGAAAAGCCTGCAGCGATGGTTCTCCTGCACCACTGGAGACCTCACAGGCCACGGAGGGTTGTGGCAGGTTCGGAGGGGGACCCGGCGCCTTGGCCAGCCATGCCGCATGGCCAGGGCTCCTGTGACGGGGCGATGCCGCTCCCAGGCACGGACACCGATCTTCTGCCCGTTGCCATCGGGCGGAGATGGTTGATGAGGTGCTGGCACAGCAAGTTCTGACCTCCTGAGCTCATTAAAGAGCTTGTGCGCTGCTGTGCTGGTTCTCTTGCTATCCAGAGACTTCCGAGGCCCTTTCATCGGAGTTTGGTTTATGTGTACATGCAACGAAAGCAAACTGATGAGGGCGAGAAAAGGGACAACACAATAATTCCTGTTCTCAATTTTTCCCTTCTAACTAGTTAGGAGGGAAAAGACCACCTTTCAAATTCCCACCCCTCTACTTTCGCAGCCATCTCACAGCAGCTATGTGACAAGCGGAGACCCTTAAATGCTCGTAAGAAGTTTAAGGTCTAACTAGTTGGTTTTTCTTAGAGGGATACAAGGTTTTTAATTAACAGGTGTGTCCTATGGGAACAATCTCTTTCCTGCAGGAAATTTTGACTTTTGTTAAGAAATCACTTCTCCCTTTCATGTTAAAAAATTAAGAATTTTGGGAGTAAGAGGGAAAATATTTTCTAAATAGCTTTCCTAGTTAAGCCTTTCTAGACAGGAATGCTGATTACACCAGAGACCCTGCCTAATGGTTGACTGCGTATTGCTACCAACATCATGCTGGATAAACTTCTGCTGGACAGTCTAGTCCTCCCGAACCGCTTGTGCCAGACCTATACTACTCTTTATAACTTTTTTCCCTTCTCATTCGTGTGCCTGCAGCCTTCTGCCCAAGCAGCAGCTGCCACAGGTATTCTGCTTGACCCTTTCTCAAGGGATTTTCCTCTTCACTCTGTAATTTCTGAACGTGACCTTACATTGACTGTGGGGCTAATTAATGAATCTCAGCTTATTTGGAGACTGAACTTGGTGTGTCTGTCATAAAGCTGATGGTATTGTGCCTGGTGAAGATACATAGTTGTGTTATTTATCTCATGTATATTGACAAAAAACATAATGCTGCTGGGTTTATTCTCACAGGCTGTCACAAGTTTAAAAATAGTGGGAATAAAATGTTTTGTTCAGCCCAAACCAGATTGTGATTGATTTTTATTGCAGCCTTTTCATAGAGTGGAAGAAATGCAAAGCATCCCTTTTGGACCAATACAGAATCATTAACTTTTTCATGTTGATTTATATCTAGGAAACCAAAATATAAATGTATTTGCACAGATCAAGTACTAATGGGATAAAATAATCCTCTGTGTGGGTAAGCAAATTTTTTGTGTGTTTGATTAGTAATTAAGCCACGTAAAATTTTTTTTCCCTGGCAAAAAAATATATGAGTAGGAAGCACTGGATGTCAGTGGGTTTGCTTTCATATTTCCCAGAGCCTTGTTTTGTCAAGAGAGTGCTAAAAAATTGCACAGTATGCGTCAGTGTGCAGAAGCCAGCTGCGACCTGAAGCAGCAGAAGAGCACTGTACGCATGGCAGCAACGACGGGTAAATCTGCAGCCGAGCGATGAATCATGTCTACATTTCTAGCACGGTCCTTTTTCAATTATATTCCACATAGTAAGTGACACTTAAGATAGAACAAATTGTCTCTTTCTTTTTTTTCTCCCCTGACACCTTTTACACCTTCTGCAGAGAAAAAGGTTGTGTCAAACACACACGAAATGAGGTAACTTTGAAGGGATTGGGAAATAAATTGCTTGAGAAGAAAGCGGTTTTCTTGTTCAAGTTTCTGCACTCTTTCAGAGTTTGGTGGCTCTTGCCCTGAGGTGAGTGCCTCGAGGAGCTCCCGCCGCCCATCAGCGCGGCTCAGGTCTGTGCCACGCAGCCTATGGTGGGGCTGAAGGACGGGGAAGAGCAGCAACTGGGCGAAAGAACCATGGGCCTGTCTGGCTTGTTACCTCTGCTCTGCGGCGAGTGTGAGGGTTTGTGGTGCGGCTTTACCTCTGGTGATCCCAACATGGAAATTTCCCTGCTGTGAGTACTCGTTTGGAAAGGGCTACCAGGCAGCCGTTTCCACAGTCCCCCATCCATGCAGGCTTTTAAAAATGCCGATGGCACCTCTTTTTCAGCCTTCAAGACACACTTGAAGCTTTTAAGAGGAGATCCGGGCAGTAGGCACAGGTCTGGTCTCTGCAGTGGCCAGTGGCAATGGGAGCGGGCAGCCAGCAGCAGCGCTGGGGACATTATGGAGCAGCAGCTGATTTGGGGCAGTTGGGATTGCAACGAGCACAGGGGCTTTCACGATGAGGTTTAGAGGAGGAGATTAGTTGACTGAGGTGGGAAGGGACATGAGCCAAGGGAAAAGTGGACTAGGATGGCAAGAACAACGCTGAAAGAACAAATGAAACGTTGAGTGGATGAGTGAGAAGGAAGAAATGCGACTCCCAAAAAGCAGCTTCCAGGTGGAAAAATTAGGGAAGAACACTGGGCTCGATGGAGTTTTGGGGTAGTAGATAGGAATTCTGGGCTGGGAACCCCTGAAACTTTGGCTGTGCTGCGAGACTGGTGGGAGGAGGAGGGAAGGGTAGTAAAAGACACCTCACCACTTGGGCAGCTGTAACTGGGATTTATTTTTAGCAAGGGACTGTCCCCACTTGTCATCTTTTTTCCTGTTGAAAAGATGTTAGACAGAGGTTCATTTTGCAACATCAGCATGTTTGTGTGACACAGGGATCATTAACACCTACAATGCCTTTAAGATCTCAGCAGGCATTGAAAGCGAACCCTCTGGATTTGATTGAGACCAGTAGATGAAAGATTCCCAGGAGAGATTTTCCTTTCAGCCCGAATCTATTTTCAAGCTGCCTTTTCACAGCAATCTTGCAGCTCCTTCTAAGCCACTCTTACTTTAGCTTGAAAAGCTTCTAGGTGATGATATCCCTGGTTGAGGAGGAGATAACAGACTCCACCATGGCTTCTGTGATGTTCCCCTTCCTTTAAACTGTGCACAAGGAGCCCCTAACCATATCCGTTAATGAGAAGCCCTCGTTAAAAAGCCCAAGGCAGCAGGTCTCAACTGCATGCCGCTGCTTTGGAAGCTTTGTTCTTTGGTATATCTATACGTATACTGTATTTGCAACGCAAAGATTGCTGATATCAAAACATTTGTCAAACTGGGTCCCAGATGAATTTTTGCTGTGATTGCAAGCAAGACTCCACGGCCGCGGGGAGGTTTTCTGGCTCCTCAAGGGAGCGGCAGCTCTTACCGTGCACATGGTTATTGTGGGTGCTAGATTGCAAAATAAACGGCTCTGGCTGGTTCCTCAGCCACGCAGGGCTGCGCGCTGAGCCAGAGGTAAAGCCAGCAGGAAACGCCTGAACAAACACAAAGTCCTAGATGTCATTTAAAACCAGAGCAGTGTATTTTCGCCACCGTTCCTCTTTGCAGAAGGAACATTTCCATTAATGGCGTTAGGAAAAACGGTGACGATTGCCAGCAACCCTCTGTTTGCTGGTCTGCAGCGAGTGAAGGTGGCGGTTCCCTGCCAGAGCAGGGATTCGGAGTCAGCGGCTGGGCTGCTCCTGCCTGCCAACCGCGTGCGGCTTCTGGGTGTCACGCTTACTTTTATGGATTTTTAGCTTTGGTTTATTTGCGCTGAACTTGCTCGTATGGATTTTTACTTTAACTCTCATAGGCTGCTGGAAACAAGATAGTAGTTTGCAGTGGGAGGGGAACAGCGTTTCCACTTGCGTTTGTTTAACAGCCTAGAGAGCTGATTTGTTTAACCGACGGTAGAGGAGGAGAAGCAGGAGCAGCAGCAACTGCAAGAGTTTGTTTTCACAAGCAGCTCCGTGACGACTTTCCAAAAAGGGTACGTGCTAAGCTGATCTTCCCAGTATTCGACAGCTTTGGGACCAGTATGAGAAGACACCCATCTTGTTTCCCCCTGGGCTACATGGCGACAGCTCATGGGGTACGGCAGCCTTTTTTGGCCTGAACTCTGGGCTCTGAAGCCCATAAAGGATTTAGATACTGAAAAGTCAGGTGTGGCAGGAGCTGGGTTTAGGGTCCTGATTCCTAGGGGAATACAGTATTCCTGTACAATCCACAGTGAGAGTCTGAACCAACCTCACAGCAGACACCGGTGTGCTGGGAAGAAACCACTAACCACTGAAGTGGCCATGGGGCGTAGGCTCCATGCGGGTTTTTCCCCAACTCTCTGAGGCTCTTTCTCTTCACTTAAAACATCCAGTCGGAGAGGAGGTGGTAACGACCCGTTCTTACTGAAGAGCAGACACTTTTGTCCAATTTTGCACTTGGTAGACACTGTAGGTTTCATCTCGCATCCATACATTGCGATGTCGGTGCTCCAATTTTAAATGAGCTAAGAAAAAAAAACAGGCTAGCACCCTTTATCTTCTTTCTGTTAAGGTGGGTGTGTTTCTCAGTTCTGTAACTTTGGTTGCCCTAAGGAAAAAAGCCGATGGGAGAATGTTCTGAGTGTCTGCCAGACCTTCTGCTTCACCCTCCTCCTCTTCCTCCTACATTTTTTGAATCCAGTGGCCAATTTCAACCTCAATAAACCATGGCTAAGAGATCACTAAAACTGCAACCTTCCTACAGGTCTCATTGAAATAGGCGGCTAAATAAAGCCATGAGGTGCCATTAGTCTCTCTGCTAAGCAGAAGATGCAGCATAAGATCAGTCTTTTTTGGATAATGGAGCAAAAACGTGAGGGTGTAACTTCAGAAATGGCCTGGCTGTCAGAAAGGTGTCATTTACAGCTTCCACCCGGCTCAGAGAAGAGCAGTTTATTTCAAGATTACAGATAATGAACAGCACAAACTTTCTTATTTCAAGGAAAACTCATCACCGTAAGGTTTCTGACTTTCTGGGAAACAAATGGAAGCCAACCTCTGATTACAGCGAAGAGAAGAGAAAACAAAAGAGCTTTGTCTTTTTACGCTATCAAAAGAGCTAAGTCTTTTTACGCTATCAAGCAGCAGAAAATTGCAAACCGCGAGAAAAACACCTCTCATCCTGTGCGTGCACGTACGTCTTCCATCCTTTTTACCCAGCTTGAGAGTCTCCCCGCACCTCTCCCCGCCCCAGCAGGGTGCGGGCGGGCAGCCCGTGCCGCGCGGCTCCTGGGACGGTTTGCTCCGCTTTGCCGCGTTACCGGGAGCTCGTCTGAACGCCGCTGACGTTCCACGTGTGTGTTCTCAGCTGTGGTTACTTCTGCTGTCCTGCCAAGACCAGGAACTTCCAAATGAGCAGTCACAGAAAAACAACTTACGATATCAGCGGCTGCAGGAGGCTCCAGCGAGTTGGAACTCAATTTATTATATGCTTGAGAGGCTGGTGAAACGGCACAAAGCTGTGCGTTAATACCCGGGCAGGCAGAAGGCAGGCAAGGCAGATGCTGCATTAGCCACAGCTCGTTGGAAGTGGAGGACAGTTAGTCCCTCACCCTGGCTGCCCGAGGTGGACAGCCTGAGAGCCCCTTCATATAATCCCAGAGACGCCTGCCAACGCGCAGGCGGGACTGAAACCCCTGTTGAAACAGCTGGCGAGCAGAGGAGGGACAGGATTCTCCCGTCGCCTTTCCCTAACCAACCCGCTCTCTTCCAGAGGAAGCTGTGGGTTCGGCAACCGATCCCCGGTGGCTACTGCAGGGGCAATCTGGCCACGAGCGTGCTGCCGTGGTGTCTGATCACCGCTGCTCTTCTGCTGGGCAGCAGCGGGAAGACGGGCGCGTGGGGACGCACCCCGGCGCAGAGCCCAGGTCTACCTTAAGCTGGGTCTTGGCGGCCCCGGCTCAGCCGGGGCCCAGGGACACGCAGAGGACAGCCGGCCAGGGACAGACGGGGCGCGCGGTTACGCTGAAGACGAGCGTGGTTCAGTCCTGCGCTCTAAAATAAACCTGACTCTTCCTATTGTTGTTCTCCTGTATTCATGGCCGCTTCCGTGTTCATTTCTTCCACCGCCGCAGCTGTAACTTCGCAAGCCACAGCTCCGCTGCAGGATTAAGCGCCTGCCAGCACTTCAGAAGATTTGCTAGTATTTGTCCCCAAACCCCGTTTCCAATGGGTGACGAATGACAGCAGCAAGGGTTTATGATAGCCAGCTCCTTGTTCTAACTGAAATATTTCCCTACGCATAATACTTAACGCTATGCTCGTGGTATCATTCTATTTTTGTAAATTATCATCTTTGTTTCTATGAAAACTTGTAAAATCATAAATCTTTGTACGCACATAGCAATGGTTAAGATTAGCAGTTTGAGTTTCACCTTCAGTGCCTGCAAATTAAAGCTCAGAGGACGAGACCAGTTAAATGTAAATGAAGTGAATTAGCTGCATTTTATTTTGGTTAATTTTTGGAGCACATATGGTACGTTATCTTTTCATATTATAGATACACCATTTCTGGGTTTGCACATGATGATGAATATTGGTTGGTTTCCCCATCTGGTACCTTACTCTGATAAAAAAGAAAAGTAAGTTGCTATTAGCCGGTGAGATCAGTCTGCTGCTGGAGCAGCCTTTTAATAGGTCACAGCTTGTATTTTAAATTTAACTTGTTCTTAGACTATTACTTCAGCCCCTCATATTTTCTCCCACCGGAATCACTTGAGGCTTGTGGATCTCTGTGAAAGTATGGGACTTGAGGACATCTTAAAAAGTTGGAGGTTTTAGTTGGGGTTTTTTTGGTTGAATAATTGTATTCTTGCCAGTAACAGAAATATTCACCTTATGTCCCTTGACCAGCACTGCAGAGAGGAGAGCAAGGAAAGCAAAGGTACTTCTGATCGCTTTGTTTGAAAGTAATCCACGTACAAGGGAAACAGCTGACACATACTGTACGTTTCTCTACTATGAATCAGATGTGACACCTGCAACCCATCTGAAGAAATAATTTATCATTACATGTAATTGCTTTTTTAACTTCTGTGATTTAAAGCGATTCATTAGTGGGGTGTTTGAAAAGTCTTTCTAGCAAACCTAAACATCGAAGATCTTAAATTCTTCCTCCCAGTTTCCTTCCCCACTCTCACCATCAAAATAAAGTAAAATTGCATTTGTCTATTCAGAAGGAAGACAAAACAAGGTTCTGTGGAAAATAAGTGTCAGGACGAAAATATGATTGTCTAGTTGAAACAAAATTGTCCAGTTAATCATTTCATGCATTTCTCCATCACGGATAAAAAAAGACATTGGCATACACAGAACAGGAGCAGGCCATGAATTAATACATTTGTATGGAGGATCTCTGTAAAAATGGAGAAAAAGGAAAACACTGGATAGGATGGGGAAAATGTCAAGCTGTTTTTTCAGAATTCTTCTACTGAACAGCCTTCCAAATTTACCATAAGTCAGGCAATTGGTTTGGGGCATGTTTTGCAGATGGACCAACATCAGCCCATCTTCAGCTGGGCATCTCTGAATCTGTATGACAGATGGTGCAAACACACTGGCATGTATTTTCTGGATCAGAAGGTGGTTTTGTTTTTTTTTTTAATCTTCCATCAGTCTTTTGGCAACGTAGTTCTTGGCAGCAATAGGTACATGAGGAGTGACAGAGTATATGAAATAAGTTAGACTCCTTTGTTGGATTTTTATCAGCATAGCTTTGAACTGAATTATATCTAATCCTATTTCTTATTTCTTTGGCAACATGCTGCAATGCTAGGAGCTCATGGAGGAGGGATATAAGGAGAAAAAAAAGATGTATTTGCTCTTTGATGCCTCAGTTAATCCAATATAACACTATTTTCTGTTTCTTATTCTGTGGAATATTGAGAAACAAGGAAATAGCCATTAAAGAAATAAACCAATGAGGTAATCTATGGACTTTTCCATTGGACATTGAATAGTAGGATCTGTCTGTCTTCTAAAATTTTCTTGAAGTCAGACTGAGAAAACAGTATAGAGTAAGAGACACCAGTGAATACCACATTGCACATGCACGTAGGGCAAAAAAATTTTGTCATTGGTATAGAAGGTACATTTACTTCTAACCTGCCTCAGCAGTAGCTCGGTTTGCTCTGCCCGGGGAGAGCAGCATCTGTAGGCATTTGTTTGTCCTCCCTCCAAAGACTTGGCATACAGCCTGTGCTGCCTGCAGGTATCCTGCCCGGGGAGATGGAAAGGCATGGTTGGACTAGATGACCTTAAAAGGTCCCTTGCAACCCGAAGATTCTATGACTCGGTGATTCTATGTTGGCATTACAGACCTGTTCAGTCCCATGTGTCCTGGACGTCCTGCAGAGTACGTACGTCTCAGGTACGTTCAAGGCTTTTTTGGAGGCTTGTCATCGGCCACAGACACGTTCCTCTAAGAAAATGGCAGCAGTGTGGGCCACAACACTTAAATAAAATCAGCACTGAATTACACTGAGGAGGAATGTTAAAAATACACAACAGAAATGGTTTGTTCTTGGCTTTAGTCCTGACTTCGCTCAACACCTTCTTCCCGCTTCAGGGATTTGTGTGCTTTAGAAACGCGGCATTAAACAGATACTGTTAATTATTCCTCTTCAATTTCAGTGTGACTGAATGCAAGAAAGGAGAAAAACTATCCCAAAGGAAATATTTGGCCTGTTGTTTTCATGATGTTAAAGACAGATGTGGCACCTTGTTCTTTATATCAGCCAGTGCCATGGCCCTTCAGAGGGCCTGAATGCTTTCTGTTCCTAAACAAATTTATCTGTTAAGATTTACCATATACTGGGTTTTAAGTGCTTTGGAGTTTTTATTGACTTTATTTCTATCTATTTGGAGATATATATAGATATAGATATATAATAGAGATATATATATAAAATAGATATATATAATAGATATATATCTATTATATAGATATATATCTACTCTATTCTATTTATTCTACCTCTATTTGGAGACGCGTTTAGAACGTGTCTCCAAAAAATCTTGTGCTAAGGAGAGGATTAAAACTGATAACTGAACATAAGTGCAACCTGCCGTTGGAGGACATGGATCAGTAATGTCTGATTTTGAGATCCCAGTGCTGTCTTTCCAGTTGAGGGAAAGAGCCTCTTACCCGGGGTGAGTGGCAAACCCTGCTCTCACCACTTTGAGGTTATCTGAGAAAGGAGCAGAGGACTGCATGGTCCAGAGTTTAGTTTTATCTCAAGACTGTAACCCCCATCAGTCGGCTGCTACTTGGACAAATGAAAAGCCAAAGGTCACACCTCCCTGCAAAAGTGTGTTGATACTTTGAAAAAAACCTGAAAGCAGAAAAAGGAAAAAAAACCCTTCGTCCCCGCACCCCCTCTTTTTTGGCGGTGGGGAAGAGAAAGGTCTTAGCCCTTAAGTGAGAATGAGTGGGGCACAATAAAGTCCTGGTCAGAACAATTGTATCAGATTGACTGTGGCCTTTCCTTCCCCACCACCAGCTGCAGCGCAGGGATGCAGAGCTGTAGAGAAGTGAAGATGTTCCATACTTGAGCGGAGTGTGCTTCCGTGCCGGGGGAAGGCGCAAGTTTCCAGAATTTTTATACTGGGTAGAGAACATGGAGAGAACTATATTGCAAGAGAAGATCCAACTCCATATGCTTCTTTTGACAAAAAAAAAAAAAAAAAAGAGATTGGATTTCTTATAAATGCTTCTCATGGAGCCCGAGCACAACCCAAACAAGCTACAAATTGAAGAAGGCGATGAATTCATGGAGAAAATTAACATACCTTTTACCTCCTGTTTGTTACTGCCAACATTCATCAGATCAAAATTTCTCTGCATACCCACTGAATCAAGCACTCTGTGCCTGCTTTTAAAAAGATACCATTATACGAGTTAAATGTCTGCAACTACTTTTTATTTAGGGGTTTCCTTGTAATGGGTAATGATTCAAGTCATCCTATTATTTTCTAGTTTGATATTATCGCATCTTTTATTCAAAAATGTCGTTAAGAAAATGGGAATTAACACAGCTACCTGTTGTTAGGACCTTTTGTTTGTTGGTTTTAGTCTTTGGCTTAATGCCTTTCAAACTTTCTAAAGGTAGGACAAATCTGGCTGCACATATACATTTTTGAGGGCAGATGGCAGCAGAGGAATGGCAAACACATTTCTTTGCGTATCCAGTGTAGAAAATATCTCCATCTGCCAAAGGCTGGATAGTTTGATGGAAAAGTACAGAGATTTAAACCTTGAAAAGTACTGGAAGCTGATTGTTCAGAAGTATTAGGAGGCTGTGGCTTAATAGCTCTGTATGTATTATGTGTTTGGATGCTGTCTCTCAATCTCAGTTTCGCTAACTTAGTTTAACGTAATTGGTGCAATATATTTTATTTAACAAAGAGTAGTATCAATTCAGTGGTAAACACGACTGTGATAATTTTTGTGCTCCCCCTAACGCAGCCATCGATTATGTGCTGCTGTGAGCTCTGGCTACACTCTTGAATGGTCTGTGCAGATAAATTACTGACCCCTCGCTGCAGAAAAGACACTTTTTTGTATTGCTGTTTCACTAACCTTGAGAGGGTACGATTAGCAACAAATGCATCCCTGAGGTAGATCCAAGGATATTGAAGATATGACAAATTATTCATTAAGAGTCTTCAGCAGAAAGGTTATTGTGATGTATTTAAAGGCAGGCAATAGCTGCAATTATGTTTTAAAATATTGACTGTCAATGTATGGTGTGTAGCATGACACCTCAGTCAAAGGGACCAGCAAGCAAAAGACACTTGGATAACACACTTGGAGCAGCATTCCACCACAGTGAAAAACACAGTGGTTTGCCACCCCTGAAGGAAATTCATATATAACCATCCCTGGCAGGATAAAAAGGTGCTTTTCAATACCAAGAGGAAGGATAACTCAGTGCTGAGAATTAGCCATGCCCGACTCCTAGATCCAGACCTGAATTTTGCATGTGAACTTCTCCTTTTGTAAGAGTTCTGAGCAGTACCCTTAATTCATACGGGTTTTGAAAGTAAAAATCTGAGACGTGGTTAGGTCTATGAGGCAGCTCAGTTTAGGTGATAATTTGAACTCTGTTATGATTTTTTTTTCTGTGGATTTTTCTTTTTTGTCTCAATATTCAGCTTTAAGAAGAAAAAAAAAATTCTCCTAACCTTCCTTCACCCAAGCTGTCGTTCTTTTTGTGTGGTGTTTGCAGAAGAGGAATCAGGAATGTGTCTGAATAGCTCAAACTCTTTATTCCAATATTGGTACCTGCCTATGAGCCAGTATCCCTCCCGTTCACCCAGCTTTGCCGGGTTCCTTTGAATTGCTTTAATGTGTCTCCTTTCATCTAAACTTATCCAAATAATTGGCAGACTTTTCCACGTTACTGCTCCTCCCCATGTCAAAAAAATTAAGTCTATACATTTCTGAATATAGAAATCTTGCAGCTCCCATGAGTTATGGTTTTTTCTTTTCAGTGATTAAAGTAAATAATTCGTTTCTCCTGTTTTACCTCTTCCTGCAAGACTGCTGAATTTAATGTTCTCTTGAGAACTTGACAAAAGGCTTTTGAAAATCCAAATAAATTACTTTGACTAATTTTATGCATTATTTGTTGCTATTCTCAAAGGATCCTAAGAGAACAGAGGGCTCTGCTGCTTCCACATGGGTTTGCCCTCATGGCATCCTATGCTTTTGCTTAGATTGCAAGCTTTTGGGCACAGGGGCTGCCTTCTGTTATTTTTTGAAAAGTACGTCACTTAGCCAGACAAGGTCCTGATTGAAGTACTGAGGCATTATTAGTACCTTGAAAACACTAAAGTCACTAGTTCTAGTTTTGCTAACTGTGCTAGTTCTGATTATTCTGCTAGTTCCCAGATATCAAAATTAGGCGTTTGATATCATTCTCAGGTATCCTCACAGGCTTCTTATAAAGGCAAATATAGCACCAAAGTAGACCCTTATTATCTGAAAATAGGTGGCCATAAGTTGCGTAGCAACTGTACATAAACGAACAGAAAGAGTACTACTAACTTTTTTTTTTACCTTTTTTTGCAGACTTGAGACTTCCAGCACTCCAGGGAATCTGACAAAACCAGCAGGAGTAATTAGGAAATCATTCTACAGCAGAATGATTTCCTAATTATTCCTGTTTCATCTTACAGCTGTGATTATTGCATTTTTCTGTTTGACTGGCTTTGCTTTCCAGGTCCTGCAAGCTCCATCAGTGGTCCCTTCCAACCTAAGCTATTCTGCAGCTCTGCGATAAAAGCTTAACAATAGCTATGTCTTCAGCCACTTCCTTCGGTGCTGTTTATTGTTTTAGCAGGACACACTAGGAGCATGTAAGACTTCTGATAAGGGAGACCTTTGACTTGAGGCTAATCTTTCTTATTTCCATTAGAACTCCGGAAGCAATTGTCCAAGTACTTCATGAATGAAAATACGTCTTAAAATCTTTCTCTGTTACCTTTGTAGTCAGTCGACCATGCAAGTAATGCTAAAAAGACTCATTGCAACCTCAGACACAAAGCCACGTCTGCTTTGTGCCATGAGATTATTCAGTAAAGAAAACCTTTGGGACACTCATATTAAGCCCTGATAGCCAAATCAGAGGATATTGCTCCTGAATAAACTTACTGAATGAGACATCCTTTAGAAAAAATATTCATTTTTTTTTTTCCAAGAAGGGGTGACTGCCTTGAGGAAAGAGTGGAGCTGTGTCATTTTATCCCTCTGGACTCTATTAATCCAGCTATGTAAGCAAGAAAACAGCAGTTGCCTTTTGTAGAGCCCCATAGTGTTGGGAATTTGTGACTACGGTGTATTCCATGTATTGAAGAACTTTAATCCTAGAATTCTTGTTGGTCTGATGTGACCACGTTAACCCAGGAGACTTTCACCATTGCTCGCTGCCTGAAGTAAGTTCAAGTCCCTTTCTGAGCTGGATTCTAGTTTTCAAGATCCTGTTTGCAACAGCTCTGCTCCTGAGACAGTAGGCATTGCCAGAAAGCGTACGGCCACGGCAATAAAAACTTTTATCTTCTTTCAGCCTGTTGTTTTTAGTGCTTCTCTTCTAAAAATAAAACCGGGGTGATTTGTTTGAAAGAATTTCCCCTGACGATAGACAGTGAATGCTTTTAGCCCCTCTGCTCATCAGAGGGGCTTGGGTTGGGTTGAATTTGTCTTTCACGGAAGATTTCTCTCCTTTTGACTCCCATTCTTTCCCAAGGATGGCAGTGCTGAAGCCACTAGACTCTTCCTTCGCAGCATGTCTGTGGCTATCCTCATTTAGCAACAGTTTGCAGATTCACCAGTGCATAGTATGTGATCTGGTCATTAGAGAAGACAGAAACCAACGTCCCTTGCGAGCCAACTTTGCAAGTGGTGGCCGTTGCTGAACTACCTTTTGTGGTCCTGATAGATGCCGACAGATGTTTCTTATAATAAACAGGCAATATCCTCATACATGACTTTGTTTTGCTGAGTTAAGAAAGTTGGTATCAATTTCTGATCTCATTTATAAGTATCAGAGTTCTAGGCTACTTTTGTTGCCTAATTAATATACCGCTGAGAAATTAATTAAATTGTAAAGAGTATCAATGAGGGGTAAGATTCATCTTTCATATAGCAGCTGTGATACAGATCACTAACAGAAAAAATATCCTAGACAATAGAAATTATTTTATATGTTGTGCTGGTGGCTAATGGAGAAGTTGAAGCTAAGCCTTGCAAGGCAATAAATGAGCCAGTACATGTACATAAAGCTGCAAAAGTCTTCAGAGTTTCAGTTTCTCATATCATTAAACAAATAAATGATTGCTCCCTTTGGGGGATTTGTATTGGAATAATCTCAGACAATATGTTGGATTATTTAAAAAGACAATACCTCAGTTTGTTGCCATACTTAAATCAACAATATCATTGTTTGGGTAGAAGTGCTTACATTTTAAAATGTAAATATAAACACCTTTACATTATCAAATTTCCAGAACACAAGTCTAATGACTATAGAAATTTTGAACAAGATATCTCTTCGTAACACTGTATTGAATGTGATACACTCAATTTGAAGAGTAATTTTAAAAAATTCTTTCTTTTTGCTCAGTAACCTATATCTTACAGGGAAGTTTCTATAATGTCACCTTAAATTACAGTTGCAACTCTCTTATCCCCATTTGTGAATTTCTTACTGCTGAATTTTGGTTGCAGAATTATGAAAATATTTCATAGATGAAAAAACCCATAATATATCTTATGCTCATATAAAATATATAAAATAAGTAGATGATAATTTTCAAGCATAAGACTCATTTTGGAAATGTCAGGTGTTTTGTCCACAACCCATTAACATCCATCCATTCTAATAGACATGCAAAGACATGCTTCGGCACAATGAAGACATTGCTCCCCCGCAGAGGACGGCATTTGCACTTCAAAGTGTAAAAACATTGACAGTGAGGTTTGGAGAGTGTTCTACATACACACCTCTCCCTCCTTTTTGTAGTTACACTATTTTAGCCCTCTTCATGCTCAACTGAAATACTTATACTATCATTTACTTTTCCTATCATTTTCTTATTTTAGTATTTTGTCCATTTTTGCTCTGTTTTTTTGTGTGATGGTGCAAGATTTTGTGGACAAGCTGGGAGCGAAGGTAAAGTATGTGAAACTTCCATATTATGTGTTTGTGTTTTCAAGAGGTTGGAAGATGTATTTCAGTGGTGTTTTTTGTTTTAGTGAGATGTATTTCAGTGACATATTCTTCAGTAAAGAATTGTAATTAAAGAAAATAATTTAAAAATGCACAGGCTCATACCAGTTCAGAGCAATTAGGCTAGGTAATTAGAAGCACGATAAAAGGGCTGCATGGGGAAAGGAATTTAAACCCTCATTGAACTGTTACATCAAAAAGTGAATAAGAGAAAGAGTAAATTAGAAGTAGAGCTTATAGCTCGTAGGCAAAAGATAAAGCCAATAATTCTGGGAAAAGGAATGCACGCTTATTTATCTAGAGCTACTATTCGTCACATGTAATAAGGTTCCCAAACGTGGAGGTAGAAAACTTACTGTTAATTTCCTGTCTTGTTACCAACTTATTCTGTTAGAAGGTGAACACTATGGGCCTTTCCCAGGACCCCTTCACGGACGAGCATGGTAAAGAGCACAGTTTCCCACAACAAGTGTATGAAGAAAAGCTAAACAACATCAAGGTTAGTTGACATGATGAAAGATTGTGTCACCAAGGGGTTCTTTTGAAATGGATGGGAAGAGGAACTAGGAAATGAACTTGATGTTTGTTTGGGTTTTTTATAAGGAATGATTTTTTTTCAGTGGCTCCTAAGCTCATATCAAATGCCAACTGTACTTCAAAGAAGTAAGCAGTTACACAGCTGGATGGGTTCGCTGGCATTTGATAAGGTTTGTATTTACCCTGATGCTTTAATAACAGGAGTACTGAGAAAAGAGACTAAGGGGACCGGTTATGCTGTTCTTCTACACAGTACTTCCGAGAGCACCTACGATGCACCAAAGATTAGCCCTCCGTGACGCAGAAGCCTATGTGCGAAACTCTGCCCTCCTTGAGAGGGGTGCGGAAGACGCCACGGTGCGACTTGCGCCGAGTCCCTGGAAGGAGGCGAATCAATTGCCGTGGCCCGGAGAAAGGATTGCTGTGCCCGCACTTCACCGGAGCGCTGCGCAGGCAGTCCCGTGGCACTGATGCCACGGGACTACTTATGACGGTGACGATGTTATTTAATTGATTGGTAACTTGTGTGTTTGATTACCACTGTCCTCTGAAGCAGCCATTAGAAATGAGCCGCAGGTCTCCCTGGGTTCATCTGTGGTTAATTAATAATCAGATGCACTTTTATCAGTACCCCATAACGGAGTTCGACAGCAAAAGGCATTTAAAACTATTGATTTAATGAGGAGACATACTTTTTCTTTAATGACTGTAAATGGTCAGATTATTTAAATCAAAAGCTATAATAAAACTCCCCTCTTTGTAACACCACCACCAACAAATGTTGCCCTGGTAATCGACTTACTAGTAAAGCAACAATAAAGCAGCTTAATTGTGTTCTGTGTATCGTCATACATTTCAAGACCAGAAAGCACCTTTATGACAGCCTAATCTGCACTCCAGATAACCCCGGCCAGAAAAGTTCATACAGTAATCCTTCTGTCAAGCATCTAACTTTGTTCGAGACGGAGCATCTCGTTTCGAAGCCCGGGACGCTCTGCTGCGCTGCAGCATTGCAGCGCGAGCCTGACAGGCGTTTTCCACCAGCCGGACCAAGCCCGGGAACAAGCCCGCGGCGCGCTCCACGGGGGCCGTGCCCACCTGCGCCGAGGGGAGCGTCTGTCCCATCCCTGAGTGCGCGGCTGGAAGCCAGACTTTGCTCCCGTAGAAATAACGTCTATGCCAACGGCAGGGACTGTAATGATTCCTGCGAGGGAATTTTAAAAAGAAAGATAAAGTTGGTTTTCAATAAGATTATATTGAAGCATAGAGGTTGTTTCAATAAAAAAATATTTTTTTTTTCCTTAAGGAATGGAGGAGGCAACTTCAGTAAAGAAGGAAAGGACTGGGCTATCTTCTTTTTAATTCCTCATGTTTCCACAGAATCACTAAGGTTGGAAAGGACCTTCAAGATCAAGCCCAACCATTAACCCAGTGCCACCATGCCCCCTAAACCATGTCCTGAAGCGCCACAGATGGATGTCTCTTAGCCTGTTCTGTGTTGTGTTGTTTTGTAAGAGTAGTTGGAAGCATTAATTTAAAACCTTTTACGCAGTTTCCATTAACAGTTTTATTCTTTCCCACTCATAGCATATTTCAAATGGCATTTAGAGCAATTGCACTTTAGTGTGATTAAAAAAACCCACATTTAGGAGTTTAACTTCTGTGGTTTGGGTTTTTTTAATATTTTTATTCCTGACCTCACTCTCTACACATTTATTCTCTTGGGGTGAGTCTAGCTCTGATCAAGGCTTTTTAGTACTAACACTAGGCAGGGGTTTCTTGTGTGTTTGCCGAGCAATAGCAGTTTTCTAACATGCACCCCATAACGCATTCCTCATCACTGACCCGAAGGGTTGTCTACCCAGCAAGAGCATATTCCACATTCTCAGCATAGACAGCCTTGCTCTGACAGCCAGATCTGCCGAATGAAACCAACAGGCTCAACACTTTACTAACGTTGTCAGACAACCATTAGACACCAGATACTTGAGCTACTGCTGATTTATGATGGGTTTGAACTGGTGGCCTTAGGGCAAAACCTACTGTCAAGCTCTCTAAGCTATCTGTTGTTTTGTTTTGCTTTGGTTTCTACTTGCTTTCTTACTTTAGTGACCACTCATGAATAAAAGTAGAGATGGAAAAAGCAAAAAGGATATGCCTGGAACTACAGAAAGACAGAAAGCAATTTAAGGTATTTTTTCTTCCCAGAAGACAGAAGAAACGAGGAGAAACTAAATGCTCTGAGCAATCTAGCTTTTAAATGATTGATACTTTCTCCAGCATCCTCCGGAAAAGACAGTTGTAGAAGGTGATTTAAGAAAACTTTATTCTTTCTCATGAGTAATCAAAATCTTTTTCATAAAAACACTACCCCACTCCCTTTGATGTTCTGCTATGAAAAATACCTAACTGGCATAAGCTTGCATTTCTAGTGAAATGAACAGAATTGAGTGGTAAGAATAAGCTGGAAATATATTCATTTAAAATTATTTTATGTATTTACTTACTTACTGTAGGCATGAGGCTCACATATAGTTTACTACTGATTAAGACATTCAATGTAATTCTGGGGCAGAATTCAGATTCTGGCCTCAGCAGACATCGGGGAGCCATGGTCTGAATGTCATTAGGGATTCCCTAATCACCTGAACGCAGGGATTCTCCACCAAGGGCTGCTGGCAGGGAGCACTCCGGGCTGTCCGGCCAGCCCTTGGCCAAAGGCGTTGCCTCCCTAGCAGAGCCTGGAACTTCTGCCCAGCCGTTCTCCCTAATCCCGGAGCTGGGAGCTCCTCTGGGAACTGGGGTTGGAACTATCTCCAGCTGCCCCTGCTTGCATCAGCTGCCGCAGCCATGGTGCATGTGGGATGGGGGACCAATGCCCCCGTTTATGCTCCCGAGTCTTCATTTCACAGGAGTTTCTGTCTATCTGCAGCGCTGAAGCATTAACAGCATTTTCCCACTGCTATGGGAAAATATTCCCTTGCAAGAGCACCATTTAAAGCACATAAGAAATCTTTACAAGCTCTAGCGACCTTAATTCAGTCTTCGTAAAAATATCCAAGGAATATGCAGATTCTTCAGCAGCTGCAGCTGCAGCATTACTGAGGGTATTCATGTATTTTCCATTTTCCAGAAGGTGAAACAACTGCAACAAAAAAAAGAAAGTGTACACAAATGACCTACAGAGAAGAGACAAAGCAAGTTGTCAGCTTAGACACGGATGTGAGAGATGGAAAATCTTTCTCTGAAGGCCCAGGTTGACAGCAGTGGAGAATTGAGAAGCCGGTAATCTAGGATGAAAGCCAGCAGTTGCGTTAACAGTTTTTCTGACTGAAAAAGATATACATAATCCCCTCCAAAAGAAGCTGATTCCTGAGACAACATGAGTAACTACACACTAGGATACAGAGGTGATGAAACAGGATAAATTTCTCATTTGTGCTTCCTTCCCATCCGCCCTACTGTATGCATCGTCAACCGCCCAAGTCATAGACCTCGGTTTTCAGGTATTTCGTTCCATCTCCATAGGGCTTATGAAATCCTGACACCGCTGACCCTGGGGGCTCTAGGATCTGGTTCCACATCCTCAGCCCTCTTCAGACTAGAGAACAAAGGCCATGTCAGTAAGTCCTTTGGGTGGATTAGTTCCTAGGATAGTTTTATATTACTATCAGACAAAACTGCAATGTATGCATTGAAAAAAACAGTTTGTATAGCCTTCAGCAATAGGAGTTGGAGTTATTTGGCACTTCCACAATTTTTTCTGTTTCTGGTAGGTAAAAGACGTATCACAGTAGTATGCCTGGTTTCCGTTAAAATTTAGATCTATTGGCTAATGACAGATTCACCTCTTGCCTTCTAAACTTCCACTCAGTGACTTATAGTATGTTAATTTTTAACTATCCTGCTGAGCAGAAACATTCATAATAAATATGACATAGAATAAATGCATTATAATTTATTTTTACTGTAGTGTTAAATTTTGCTTTTATAGCTCTAGTTACTCCTGCGTCATGAAGAAAAAGTAAATTTCCAGTGAAGGTACTTAAGAGTGCAAAATGCTCTCTGTAGTGCAGATATTTCCTCTGGCCTGGATATCCCTTTGTTTAATTACAATTGCAATGGTATTGAAATATATGGTTGATTCACACATCTACTTCACCATTTCTACTGCAAGAGGGCTTTCCACTCAAGTGAAATACAGTTTCCAAAGTTCACAACATTTAAAGAAAGTCCTATTCCAGTAAATAAGATGCCTATTTTCTTTTTCAATGTTTTTGTCTTCCTTGAAACAACTAGTAAAGAATTCTATTCATGCCACACTCAGGTGAGCTGGGTCATAAAGCTCTCTCTTGTATAGTCAGCTGATATCGCTCTCTTTTCATTAGACTGAGATGTTATGACAAGTTATTGCAAATCTTTACTTGCTCATCTTCATCAAGAGAAATGAGTCAGAAAATATTGTTGTTAAGTAATTGGATACCACCTAACAACTTTCTTGCTTGCCTAGAAAGAACCGAGACTTCCCATTTCAAGAAGTGTCAAGAACGGATTTATTTTTGAAGGACTGGTATTAGGAGGAAAGGTTGGTTACTCTGAAAGAGTGTTTTGAAAGTGGAAAGACTTTGCACGCTTCTGGCGGTGCCCACAGGGAGGACTTTTGGGAAGGAACGTTCTTTAAAACACCAATAAGTGGGGGTTTTTAACTCAAGAAAGTGAGACTTGTCATCGTGCTGTCCATGGCCGCAAGAGCACACAGATCCCAGTGTGTTACTGGGGGAGAGAGTCAGCTTCAGACCCAAAGGTCAAGTGCAACCGAGCCCAACAGCAGGGTACAGACCCCAAAATACTGAATTTCTGTAAGTCTCGGGAAAGTCAGTGACAGCTAGAAGTGAGAGACCTTTGTGAGTGAAAGGCACCATGTGACCTCAGCCCTTATTAGACTCCAGAAAATCCACACACAGAGAAGTTGTGCAGCCCATGCTATACAAGCAGCTTCATTAGGTGCTTGCACTCTCTGTGTTGCAAGATAACCAAACAACCATGCAAATTATTTAAGTTGAATCCAGCCCTTTTAGGTCACCATAGGAACTTCTGCATACTGGGACATTTTTACAGGAGTGTTGCACTGCTCAGGGAAGCTGCTGAATTCTTGAAAATATGGCTTTCAGCAATCTTAAAATTCGGATGCACACACAACTAATAAATCAAATGCAAACCTTTGTAAATATTTTTACCATAAACTGATGTGCCTCTCAGAACCTGCTATATTTATAAAGTCCCGTAACGTCTGTCTATTCAGTCCTCTGAGTAATATGTTGATATATTAAAGTTATTACTGTCCTTTACAAGCTGGAGAGTTAAACTGCATTTAGCCTGGGAATTGCACAGAACGGCAGAATTAGTCCTACATTTGTGTTCAACGCGTGTGTTTCATAGCACTATATAATGTATAGGTTAGACTCCATTCAGTGATGATGTCTTATCTCAACAGGACAGACTTGGGAGTTATTGAGGTTTCTTTAAATAGATAAATCAATTTTTCAAGGACATCTCTTGAGCTAAGGAAGGTACCACGCAAACATTACTTTACACATAAAGCCACGGCGGTATCATTACGTCTCGCTGCAGTTTAATATGAAGCATGAAAAAATGTGCCAGCCTAAGGACACCTTGTCAAGCCTACTGTGCCCTTCCATGAAAGAAATACTCTGTTGATCAATGGTTACTAATAGTGGTGGTTTAACACAGATTTGTCAATTTGAAAGATGTGCATATGTGTGTGTCTGTGTTCTTTCATTACTGGTCACCCGTTTTAAATCATGTTAGAAATGAAGAAGTGTTCCTTTATGACAGTACTTGAAAAAGTGTCAAGTAAGGAGTTTGAAAAGTATATTACACTTTTTCTATAGTTGACTAGAAGGAATTTTGAGGAAAATAAGTGCAACTTCATTGCTCTCTAGAGAGGAGAGTTAATCAGTGCAGCAGCAGGACATCGATGACATGATGGGGTATCTGGATTCAGGATACAGGAGGACTTTTCTGCCGGATGGTGGGATGGTGACTGTCCCAATCGGTTTTCATTCTTTGTTTTTCTATAACTAAGGAAATTCCAAGGGGTCTTTTCTTTTTCTTTGCTTTTTTGGGGGGGTTGACATAAAATACTTTTTATTACATATGGTTAAAAAGAAAAACTGCTGACAGTCTTCAAAAAATCTTAATAAATACTTTAGGGATTGAGGTGTGTATCCAAGATTGTCTTCACCTTAGCATTGGTATGGGTTTTTTTCTTTATATTCTTTTACTCTGAAATTTTGGCATCTTGGATGTTTGATATCAACCATCTGCTTATAAATCCTGCAAACTTTCATTAGCAGTACATTGTCTGATCTTTTAACAAATTCAGGGATTTAACATATATCAGCAACTCTTTGTCTGCAGAATAGCCCAAATACAAATGAAGAGCTCTCTCAGCTGTGGCTGTAGGAAGCCTACCCACAAGCCTACACAAATCTACGTAGTCATTAGGTAAGATAAGTCAGACCACGAGAGATTGCTATGACAAGTCTTTCCTGCTTCAGGAGTAAATAAAATACATAAAAGACATTGGCTTTATTTTACTTGTGTATCTGCCTGAAACTGTGGGGCAACAGTGTGCAAGACATGCTAAGCGTTTCAAATTTTAACCTGATGTATTATTTCTGTGTGGAGAGTTGAAAGTTGTACTGCAATACATACATGCCCAGCAGTTCAGAAATAATTGTTATAGCCAGCTGTCTCTGGTTATTGCAGCTTTGGCTGCCCCTTGTGAGTGTGGTTAGAAGGTCAAGGCTGTTTGTCACAGCAGATTTAGATACCTGGTATCTGAAATAGTTGCAGCAATGCAGCCTGGAAACACTGTGCTCTCCAGACTGGGGCAATCATTTCCTACCTCATTGTTTTTATAATTTTGCAGTGTACCGTGTGGGGTTTTGGTAGAGCCACATCAACCCAAGGCTTCCTTTCATGGAAATGCCGCCAGGACTCAGCTTCCCTGTGCGGGTCCCCAGTGAGCATCTCAGAGACGAGCCACCTCCCCGGCAGGCAGCCTGGCGTGCGGGGCAGAGGAAAACTTAAGAACTGGGAAGTCTGAAAACAAGAAGTGTCATTGTCAGCCATGAAGGAATTGTACGCCTCTCCTGACCTTAGTCCCCAGCCATTCCTGGGTCTGGAGTCAGACTAACCATTCCCGGAGCACGCTGCAAAGCTCTGATGGGAGTTTGTTTGATAACCAGATATTGCTGGATCTCAGCAGAGCACTTGTACAAGACAAATATACAACATAATTGTGGAAAGGGGATGTCCAACATAAATACAAGGTGGGCCTCTCAAATTTATCACAGAGTGAAAATCCCCAGTACCAGTGGAGGATGCATTCGATATGGATACCTGAAAATACGAGAAACCACTGCCAGCACCAGAAACGGGCAAGAGAAAGAAACAGAAAATAATGAAAGCCTTTCTGTCCATCCGTATATTGTGGAAACGACACTTCTCAAGAGCTATCATGTTAGGACTTAAGAAGATGACTCGGTGGGGATCTCAGGATTAAATAACTAATCATGTTCTTGGAAGACAATAACTTCAGCTATCTCTCGCCCTAGTGCAACCTGAGTAGACAAAATGCAGTGCAGGGGAAGAGGCAGAATGGGCTGGTGGCAGGGAAGAGGACTATGCAGCTTCCACCCAAAGGGACAGGTGAGTTTAGGGAGAGGACAATGCGATTTGCTGAAGGAAGAGGACATGATCTTTTTCCCATCCTAGGTCTTACTTACTTACTTACCTCTTGGGCGCACCACGGCGGGATTGCCCTCTTTTGGAGAGTGAAGGAGGCAAGGGGAAGGGCAGGTCCAGCCCATGGGAGCAGATGGCTGTAGCTGGCTCAGCAGCAACGCTTGACAAAGTGCCTTTCTGCTTTGGTTGTTTCCACTGCGGAGAGCAGGGGTTGCGACGTTTCTGATGCTTCTCTAAGGGAGCAACGTCCTGTCTGGAATGAGCAGCTTGCAAGATGCAGAAGGCTGGTCAGGTTGACCCCCCTTTGTCACCCAGACACCCCGTCCTCCCTGTCAGCTGCACCCCGGGGCTCAGCCTGCTCTGCTGATGCCTTCAGCTGCACGCCAGAAGAAACAGCTAGGCGCAGAGGGCCTTCATCTTCCTGATGTATGGTGGGCCGGTTGGAGGTCTTGCTAAAGGCAGACCAAATGGAGAAACGCGTGGGCTTGTTACCAGCTTCCATTGAGCGGAGAATCGCAGTGTATTAGATTTAAAAGGGCTACACAATTTCTGCAGGAGGAAATACATCTGTCCCTGGATTTATTCACTAAAATAGAAGGAGGTAGATCAGTGGATAACAAGAATAACTCTTCATCTCAATGCCTCATCATCCTAAAGCTGCTTCCCTCTGCAGGCAAACAGCTTGAACTGCTCTTTCTCAGACCTTGAACACTAGTTTTGACATTACAGAGTTACTGCGACAGGTAAGAACTGATTTTGTTCAGCAATTTTTACCCTGAAAAAATCCCCCAAACAGTGCATCATGTGCTCACTAGATGGCTAATATCGTTATAATAAGGTGCTTTTTCATTCTGCCGGATTAAGAACAGTCAGTCAGAGAAAACTATTGAATTGTGTTTGGCTACAATAAGCCTGAAAGGTAGCTCTTCAATATATCGGATCCTCAAAGGGATAACTTTCTCATTTACAGTAAGTCATAACATATTGGTAGCACCGACCCAGCTGTAAGAAAGATAGTTTAGGTGGTCTTTGAGGATTCTTCGCTGAGTAACATTAAAATTCCTGAGATTGGGGAACGGAGACGAAAGGTGTTGCACTGTTTATAGATGGTGGTGAAAACGAGGGAACAGATGTTTTTAACCTATCTGCTCTTCATGGTCATTATATTCTTGTAGCTGTAGCTCCATTATTGAAAATAGTTTTATCTAAAAATAATAACAACAGAAGAGGATACCTCCCCTGAGACCTGTAGTTACTCTATTCACTAACAACGCATACGTGTTATTTGATGTATTTTTGTGCCTTGTCTAGGAGCTGTCAATATAACCAGAAAAAAATACGTTGCCAAAAAAAGAAAAAAAAGTATGAGCAGACATCAGAAAGGCTGTGATTTAGAGGAAAACGTAGTCTATACCCTGGCAGGAGACAGAACTGGAGGCATTTTACAAGTAATTGAGAGATTGTCTCATGTCACGTATCCGCTGCCATATCTATCAAATAGCAGGTGTGCTCCTCTCTGCATGCAAGTCTCTGTTTACTGAAATGGGAGCAAGATTAGAGCCACTGAATTGACAAATAAACAAAAAAAAAGTGGAAACATTGCTCTGGCAAGCATTCCGTGCCCAATAGTAACTACAAGAGGTGATGCTCTTCCAGCTCCAGCTACACTTTCTTTACAATATCAACAGTGTTTACAGGGATGGAAAAACCTTTTAAAAATTAACGTATTTTAAAAAATAAATGGATGTATTGATGAGCATGTATAAATCAGATCTCCCAGTGTAATTTAAAACAGTTAAGAGGAATGACATATTATTTCTGACGAAAAGCTTTTCAATAACGCAAACTACGTCGCGAATAATTAAATTGTACTTGTGAAAGGCTAATGCAGCCATTTACCTTGTCTTAAAATTTTAATTTAGATAATTGTACAGATTTTTGCAAGCTGACAAAGCCATTTATCTACAGCATTTGCAACATGTATTTTATATGAGGCATACATCTGCTATGATTACCCTAGTGTGTGGAATATGTCTGACTAGTATGGGGAAAAGAGATTTAAAATGTTATTGTCTGGGTACTACTTATTCCCTTATGTTGTGATCAGGTTGTTCATCCTCTCTGCTGCTTAACATGAGACTATTAGTTGCCTCTTCAGGTCAAAGAAATCCCTGTGGTCTGGCTGTTGCTCTTAACAACATCTTGAGTTCTATAGTGATGATGAGCTTTCCCATCAAAACTGGAAGCAGCAATAATCTGGGGATATTTGGTGGGGGGTTTGCTGTGTTTTGTTTGGTTTTGGTTTTTTGGGTTTTTTTTTCGTTTTTTCCCCACCAAGGAACTTATGAGAAAACAAAGGTGCTGTTCTGTTTTATATTATGAATATCTTTAGACCTGAGACCATATCTTAAAAAAAATAATATTCAGTATGAACCAACAATGTCTTAAAGCACTGAGCTTCAGAGTGCTTGTAACACCAGTAGCTATGAGAGATTAACCAGTATTACTGCAGTGTTACACACAGGTACCTGAGGTAGGTTTTCATTAGCAACTTGGCACACCCCAATATTAGTCTCAATGCCGCAGCCCAAAATCTAGTATGACCTGGTTTATCCTGACAGGGAGCAAGGTGGCAGAGGTCTGCCTTGGAGGTTATTATCATGTGGTAAGCAAGTGAGCATGTATCTATTTTTAAATTTTTAATTGGATCTGTAAAGTGTGAAAGTTTCCTTTAGAGCTCTAGTGCTTGGCTGTAACTCACATTGTATTCCTTGATGCCAGCTGGATCTTAAAAGTCAAAAGTCATAGACATTCCCATGCTGGTGTTAAGGCTTGTCCTTGTGTTGTGGTTTAGCCCCAGCCGGCAGCTAAGCCCCACGCAGCCGCTCGCTCACTCCCCTGCCGTGGGAGAGGGGAGAGAATCAGAAGAGTAGAAGTGAGAAAACTCGTGAGTTGAGATAAAGGCAGTTTAACAGGGAAAGCAAAAGCCGCGCACGCAAGCAAAGCACAACAAGGGATCCATTCCCCACTCCCCGCGGGCAGGCGGGGGTTCAGCCATCCCCAGGACAGCAGGGCTCCATCACGCGAAACGGTGACTTGGGAAGACAGATGCCATCACGCTGAACGTCTCTCCACCCCTTCCTCCTTCTTTCCCCAGCTTTATATGCTGAGCATGACATCGTATGGTATGGAATAGCCCTCTGGTCGGTGGGGGTCAGCTGTCCTGGCTGTGTGTCCCCCCCCAGCTTCCCGTGCCCCCCCAGGCTGCTCGCTGGTGGGGCAGTGTGAGAAGCAGAAAAGGCCTTGACTCTGTGCAAGCACTGCTCAGCAGTACCTAAAAGATCTCTGTATTATCAACACTGTTTCCAGCACAAATACAAAACATAGCCCTATATTAGCTACTCTGAAGAAAATTAACTCTATCCCAGCCAAAACCAGCACACCCTGCAGTAAAGAAATACTCCCGTTAAAGCCTATGCCAACGTGTTGTGCTGCTTTTCTGCTCTGTTGCAATTCCCTGAGATTCCTGTTCTTTGCTTAGCTGCTGTGACAAATGAAACAAAAGTGTTTCCCTAAGGCAACCCTGAAGACACAAGAATCAGAATTTATGGTCTCTTTTTTTGTGATACCCCTGAAAGATGCTGTGAAGCCGGTATGGACATAAGATGATCCCAGTGCAAAGGGAGCAGCTTAGAGGACAGAACCGGTGATGTACTGCAATACTTTCTTCAGCAGCTGATGTTGAAATTCTAGTGAGGGTGAAAAAGGAAAAAGGGGTACTGCTGGGGCTTGTTGGTTCCCTGCAATCTATAGTAGCCATTCTGGTCCCTAAGGCTGGCCAAGAACAAAAGTGTCTAGAAGCTAGAGCTAATGAGGCATATTAGCCTCTTTGATGGGCTGCCTTTTTTTGCCCCGTTTAACACATACCTCTGAATAACCACCAAGAACATGGGCCTGTCGTTTAGATGATGAGAGAAATCTTCAGAAAGGCATTTTCCCATTTCCCACACTTCTTCTACACATCTTGTCTGTGGCAGGAGGTGAAAACCCACCAATAGCAGGGATATTAATAGTAGATTAATAATAGCTATTAGTAATAGGTAACACGGCATGTTTTCTGGAGTGTCTTCTGTTGCATGGGATCCTGCCTTCCCTTACTCCTGCCAGGGATGAACTGGTAGGGGTAGAGAATCCTCAGTGCAGCAAACCCCAATGGGTGCCCCAGATTCAGGCCCTCGGTTGCAGGGGGGATGAAACGTTCAAGGGCAGGAAGGCTCTGCAGAAGCAGCGGGACAGGCTGGATCAATGGGCTGAGATCAACTGCATGAGGTTTAACAAGGTCAAGTGCCGGGTCCTGCACTTGGGTCACAACAACCCCAGGCAACACCACAGGCTTGGGGAGGAGTGGCTGGAGAGCTGCCTGGGGAAAAGGGCCTGGGGGTGCTGGTTGAGAGCCGGCTGAACATGAGCCGGCAGTGTGCCCAGGTGGCCAAGAAGGCCAACAGCATCCTGGCCTGTATCAGAAATAGTGTGGCCAGCAGGAGCAGGGCAGGGATCGTGCCCCTGTACTCGGCACTGGTGAGGCCGCACCTCGAATCCTGTGTTCAGTGTTGGGCCCCTCACGACAAGAAGGATGTTGAGGTGCTGGAGCGTGTCCAGAGAAGGGCAGCAAAGCTGGGGAGGGATCTGGAGCACAAGTCTGATGAGGAGCGGCTGAGGGAACTGGGAGTGTTCAGTATGGAGAAGAGGAGGCTGAGGGGAGCTCTCATCGCTCTCTACAGCTGCCTGAAAGGGGGTTGTGGTGAGGTGGGTGTTGGTCTCTTCTCCCAAGTAACCAGCAATAGGACGAGAGGAAACGGCCTCAAGTTGTGCCAGGGGAGGTTCAGACTGGATATCAGGAAAAATGTCTGTACTGAGAGAGTGGTCAAACATTGGAACAGGCTGCCCAGGTGGAGTCACCATCACTGGAAGTGTTCAAAAAACCTGTGGACGTGGCAATTCGGGACATGGTTTAGTGGGCATGGTGGTGTCAGGCTGACGGTTGGACTTGATCTTAAAGGTCTTTTCCAACCTTAATGATTCTGTGACTCTGTGTTCTACCTGCGGGAATCTCTTCTCACCCCCCAGGACAAGGGTATAAGCTACTGACCAATGACAAGGTCCCTCCTGAGGCACTAAAAGCAAAAAGTGAAGAGAATAGAAGGTGGAAAGTTTCAGATACCAGACTTGTGTCTGCCTCGTAAAGTTTTTTTTGCTTGTAGCTTTTCATTCCTGTAAAAATAACAACTCAGTTCTAATTAGAAGTGATCAACTTTGTTACATTTATCCTGTCAGAAAAAGGTAAATACATCCCTTTTAAAAATATCAAACAGTTTCCAAAAATGGCTAGGACACTCATTTCAACAGTCTGCTTTGCAACTGATGTTACTCAGCAGGTGGTACTAAGTCATTTCAATATCACTGCTCAGTTTTTGTAAATTTGCAAAAAATGTGCATAACAGTGTTTCCTTTCAGCATAATAACCTTATGGAAGGTTTAATTGGTTCTCAAGATACCTTTGTTATTTCCACAGCCTTTCAGTTGCTCATGCAAACGTGATCCATACATTACTTTCAAAGCTTTGTTGAAATAAAGTAAAATGAAAATTCAGCAATTCACTATTTCATGCCCATTTAAAAGCTATTTTTAATGTCTTAATAGGAAGAGAAGTATCTGGGGAAATATACAGATGTTATACAGTAGAGAAAATCAGGTATTTGGGAAAAGTTTTCTCTGATTTACTGTAACCATGTAAAGATTTTTAAATAGTGATTTCTGAACAGTGCTCTTAGCTAACTGAATACTCCTTGTCGGATATAGGTTAACAGACACCATATTACTGCTAAGAATTCCATTTTTGGAAAAAAAAAAAAGTTTTTCAATTTGTACTTTAGAGACTTTTTTTCTGTAGCTTTTGTTATGCAGAAATAAAAGTAGGAGCTTCTGAAGATGACAATTAATTCTTGACTTTGTAAGCCCACGACAGCCTCCGACAACCTAAGTTTCTGTCTCTCTATAATAAAGAAAAGAATTAGTGATTTCATGGGTAAATCTGAAATATTAAGTGTAGTCCAAATGGCTTTTATAGAGCCACGTTGTACTTGGGAGATGTGCTGTACTTCTGTGAAGAAGTCACTGAATGCGTGAACAAGGTGACCCAGCCAATTTAATCAACTAAAGAAGTTACTGGTCTACAAACTACCGGAGGAAAATATTCTGGGAAAGCATCACTGCACGTTTGCCCAGTGTGCATGCTTCCCTTGCCATCTGCTGCTGGTTGCTGCCGAAGATAGGCCACTTTACCAGATGGACTATTGGTTGATCTGACCCAGTGCTGCTGTCTGATCTTTTCATCTACCTGGGTCCCTCCGCAAAATCCGTGGAAGAAACAAAGCGGCTGGTGGTAAAATCCAAAAGCCCTGACATGGGTTACTATCAGTTGGTTAAAAAAGTAGGAAACAAAGAACGGCCAGCTTTCTAAGTGAAGGAAGATCATCAATAGTCTCCCTCAGACATCCGTGCTGGGTGTTGTTTAGGTGTTCACTAGGAGACTGATAGGGTTTTGTGGTAATATTCAATTACTCAGGCAGAAAAGAGGAAAGCAGTGTTAAGAAGAGTTGCAGAAAGATCTTAAACCAGTAACTTAACAGATAATAAAATAGTACATGAAATTCAACAATGATGAATATTACATGAGGCATACAGGAAAAGCAGTTGGGACTTCAATATTGAACTCCAAAATATTACTACCTGAGAAGCTTTGATATATACATTTAGGAAATCTTCACATCATCGGTCCATTAAGGCCAAATCAAATCATGTTAGGAATTTTTAGGAAAGGAGCAGAGGGGAAAAAAAAATCCCAGAAGATGTAATTACAGCACTGTATGTACCTGTAATGTCCCTGCGTCTTGAGTATTATTTGGTGTTCTGAACCCCTGCCTCAAAAAAGATGTAAGAGAGCTAGAAAAGGAACACAGAAGGGCAGGAAGGATCATCAAAGCATTTCAGGCTCAGGGAAGGGGATGAGACTGAGATTTATAAATCATGAGTGGAATAGAGAAAATGAACATGGGACTATTATTCATTGTCTGTCTCTCCTGACACAAGAACTGTAAGTATTAATGAAAATATCTCAGGCCCAAGGAAAAGAAACAAACACCTCACCCCCAAAAAACTCTGCATTTTTCCATAAGACATGTTTAGACAGTAGAAGTTCTTCAAACAAGATGTTAAGGATAGCCAAAAATGTGTGTGGGTTAAAAATGTAATTGGGCAAATTAAGTGAAGAAAAAGCCAGAAAGGGCAGCTGAATACAAGAGACTTTCTTGCCCAGGAAACTCTTGAGACAGAAATTGTTGGAGTTTGGGAAAGGATGCTTGCTAAACCTAAACATTTACTGTCAGAAACAGCGTAGAGGTCTGGACCCAATTTTAGGTTGACCTAGTAGAGTCATTCATACGACTCGAGATGTAATGAATAGTAAAAGAAGAGTGCCCCTGGTTCCTACAGATTTGGGACGCTGCTGTCAGATGACTCGAAAAGCAGAGCCTTGCAGATCGCTTGATACAACAGCAAGTCCTTGCCCAGTAAGGTCACATGCATCTTGCAAGAAATGTCATCGCAACCTTCTCCTGGGTAAAGTCGTCAGTGCTGCGCAGTCGAGATGTGCTGTACGCGGGAGAAACCCAGCAGCCACTTGAGATCTCACAGGTTTCCACCCGCAGTATGAGAACTCACATTTCGCTGCCTCCCTAGTTTAAAGCCCCGAATGAAGGTCCTTCCCCGGTTTGTGGGAGATGGACACCCCTGCAGACTGCTGACGCATTACCAAGCTCTGATCCTTTTGCTTTTTCTTCTTAATTGCCATCTCCACAGTTAATTGTATTTACTCAGTTTTCACATTTGTATCAGTAGGTGCTTCCTCTCCTGTCAAAAATAAAAGTGTGTTTAGATATGCATGTTTAGTATTAGCCAGGCATCACTGCTGGCACCGATGTCACTTGCTGATTTCTAATACCTACGTCCTAATGCCAAACAAACAATTAGTAGCCAGAGTGAAGCCAGACAACGGAAATCAAGAAATAAGGCAGCTTGATTAATGGCTAAAATCGTCACTGGAACACTGAAGAGATGGAATATAATATTTATAGATTTGACACTGTGAAGTAATTTAGGTAACTGATAGGAAAAGAGAACCAGGTTACAAAGCATATATTATAAATTAATGATTGATTCTACCTGACATAAGAACCTAAAAAGATGATTGTCTTGGCCCATGCAGGGCCAAAGTGATGGTGCAGTTCAATCTTCATGGGATAGAACTTGTCCTTTCTATCTTTCTGTTTCTTTTGTTCTTTTTCGTTTGTGAGTGGAGGAATAATTAGTTGCTACAGGTTTTTACTCATTCTCTTAAGATTTTCTTCTGTGGCATGTACTGAAGTTTATGGGCCTTGTCCCATTGCCATTTTTGTGCAGCAATTAATTAATGATATCTAACACACAGCACTGAGAAGGGGCTGGCATCCTTAATCTGTCATGGAAAAGCACATAATTCACAGCTGTGTTTTGCGCTATCACCAGCTTCTGAAGTCTTCTGATTGCAACAGCTGGCAATTAATATAATTGATTCAATCACTTTCACAGAAGAAGATGTTCCTTTAACAACTGTGGGCTTAATCCAGTCCAGGTTACAACTTCTTCCAGTGGTCTTACAGAACAGCGGCAGCACAAGACTTCAGGTAACGCATGAGACAACACAGCTTAGACGGTTCAGTGTGCCTGTAACCAAGCAAGAAGGACTAGGAACTCTGGTGGTTTGGAGTTACAGCTTCCACTTGAGATAACAAGGTCTCCCTGTGTCCAAATCGATCTGTTCCAACTCTTCAACAGCTTTCACCTCCCCTTCCTCCTATGACCACCCATTCTGCATTGCAGTTCCTGTGGGTGATGGACAAAACTCAAAACCTGTGCCCCTCCCTGAAGATTGCGATACCACAAAGAACAGTCCAGCGTGTATCAAGGAGAACTTACTATGGTGCGCTTTCTTCAGCGAGTCGGTTCTAGCTGCCGAAAAATGCCTAATCAACCACCTGGCAGAAACAGGCAGGCTATAAAGAGAGGAGCTCCAGGTTAGCGATTGTCTCCAGCTGAGGTTCATTTACTTAAACAACAGGCCTGCTGAAGGAAAGGCAGTATTTACCAGATGGACTCATATGGGGCTTCCAAGGCACCATGCCATGCCATACAATCCAGAGGGACCTGGACAAGCTCAAGGAGGTTCAACAAGGCCAAGTGCAGGGTCCTGCACCTGGGTTGGGGCAACCCCCAGTATCAGCACAGGCTGTGGGATGAAAGGATGGAGAGCAGCCCCATGGAGAAGGACTTGGAGGTCCTGGTGGATGAAAAGCTGGACATGAGCCATCAATGTGTGCTCACAGCCCAGAAGGCCAACTGTGTCCTGGGCTGCCCCAAAGCCACGTGGCCAGCAGGGCGAGGGGGGGATTCTGCCCTGCTGCCCCACTCTGGGGAGACCCCCTGCAGTGCTGCGTCCAGCTCTGGAGCCCTCGGCACAGGAGAGACATGGACCTGCTGGAGCGGGGTCAGAGGAGGCCCCAGCAATGCTCCGAGGGCTGGAACAGCTCTGCTGGGAGGACAGGCTGGGAGAGCTGGGGGGGGTTCAGCCAGGAGCAGAGAAGGCTCCGGGGAGACCTTATTGCAGCTGCCAGGGCTGAGAGGGGCTTAGAAGAAAGATGGGGACAGACTTTTTAGCAGGGCCTGTGGCAATAGGACAAGGGGAAATGGATTTAAACTAAAAGACGGCAGATTTAGACTAGGTATAAAGAAGAAATTTTTGACCATGAGGGTGGTGAAACCCTGGCCCAGGTTACCAAGAGGTGGTAGATGCCCCATTGCTGGAGACATCCCGGGTCAGGCTGGACGGGGCTCTGAGCAACCTGCTCTGGTTGAAGATGTCCTGCTCATGGCAGGGGGATAACCTTTAAAGGTCCTTTCCAACCCAAACTATTCTGTGATTCTAAGAAACACCATCATGTGTTTGTTTGGTTGGTTTTTTTATAAAGGGTTGTGAAGTCCTGTGTGTCGTTATCCTCAAGTGAAGCGCGTTACAAACTTCCTGAGTTTTTCTGCAATCTGTCTGTGCACGTTTGCCATCTGCTTCCTAGCAAGTTAAACTGTAAGGAAGGTGGAGCAGTGACTTTGAGGAATGGGGTAGAGTTTCTTAATTTAAGCACCTGTCTTTAGAAAAGCAATGTATATTGACCTTATATTTTAGGGAAGTGTCTGCTCTGTTTGTGAACCTCTTATATACAGCCTGAGCTCTATTGAGACAACCTTCTTACCTATATATACATGTTTGTACTCACCTTTATATACCAGGAGTCAGTCCTTCAGTATATGGGTTTAGTGCTGCTGAGATAACTTATATTAATTGAGCACCTGGCAGCTGTTCAGCAAAGTATATATCTAACAGTAATGTTTAGATTGGGATGAAGAGCTTTGCTTGTAGCGGATACTAACAATACTAGTAGATTTGAGGCTTATGTACAGATTTATAAGTTTTTAAATACATAGGAAAAATGGCAATAAAAGTAAGTAGATATAGTCTTTGTTACTTGTTGTTGCATGGGCAACTTAAATTGATAATACCTGTAGTAAAACACGGTGGTCTCCAAGTCACTTTGGAATAAGGCTTATGTGAAAGGAAGACTGGCAACATATTTAATTTTTTTTGTTCCCCCTGTGGTTGGGGAAAACCGTTACTCTCTGTTTTTCAAGCTTAGCTTGCTGACAGAAGCTCGTGTGCCCCCGCCTGCGCTAGAGCTTGGTCTGCCGCTGTGCTGCTCCGCACACCTACGCAGCCCAGGGCTGGCTGCAAAGCATCCTCAAGGAGCTGAATAAATGAAAAAACCAGCAGACTGCGTTGAGCCGCTGGCAGCCGTGCGGCACTGCTCTCCGGCACTGCCGTACGCAGCTGGAAGCAAGCTGGAGCGTGCCCGGGCGTGCTACAGCAGCCACCGCGGCAGCGCCGCAGACAGCGCAAAGTTGCTCCTGGAATACGCTGAGCTGGCGGACACCCGTTGTGGGAAACGGGCGAACCTTGGATATAATGCCAAGATCTCTTTCCTTTGTTTTCAGACGCTTTCAGTGATGATTTATCTCCAGCTGTAGGTGCTCGTGCCTGCCAAACTGGCGTGCCGAGGGACACGTACTGCAGCACGGGCACCTGGCAGAGGCACCGAAGCTAAAAACAAAACCTGGCGTGCCACCTTCCTCACGGGCACGTGTTCTTCAACACACCGGCAGCGCGGACTTTCGAGTGCTGAGACCACGCGGCCAACGTGCATCCCTAACACCTTTAGTGCTGTATCCAGTGGCACTTACTCGCCAGGCTCCAAGAGCATGTGACAGAGTAAAAATAGCGGAGACGAGAAGGGAGCTGGAGAGGATGTGTAGGAGGTGGGAGACAGTGGTTGCTTGCCCGGGGCTGTGACTGATGCTTGCAGTTGGAGGGGGCTTGCAACCCCGCTTCGAGTACAGAGAAGGGCAAGCTGTATTCCTCAGGTGGCTTTCTCTTTACTATCTTATCTGCTTTTTAAAAACTGTTTATGACCCTAACACCAGAAGATACGAGAAAGCAAGCCGGTAGCTGTGAAATAAAAGAAATCTGTAAACTCTCTAAGCTTTCGAGCGTCGTCTTCTAGCCCTTACTACATGTCTAACACACATGTTTGCTCGGCTCACATAAAAGCCCTTTCCTCTCTAATCCCCTGTTCTTCCTTTTAGCAGTAACAGGATTCTTGTCAGGTGTTTCCTTGGGGGATTTTCTGGTTTGTATTTCCTTCCATGCCTTTATCTATTGCTTCCAATGAGTATATTTGCTGCAAAGATTATTTACTTTTTTCATAGAAATGTGTGCCTGTCACATGCATAACACTGTCACAGATGTCATGATGTTACCATAGGGTTTATTCACGTGGAGAAAAATATTTTAATGGGGGTATACTGTTACAGTGATGTTAGCATGTCAGTAAGTGTTCCCATGTAGGCACTGTTTTCCCAGAATCAGAGGAGTCTTTTTCTAGGCCGGTTTGCTGAGAAATGGCTTAAGTAGAATCAGAAAATAAATTTTAGAGATACTTCTGACGGGAAGCTTTACCAGCACAGCTAACGCTGGGGACTTCAGCAGGCAATAAGCTGTCTGTGTCCCTCGGCGCCCCTTCCCCGCTGTTAAGGGGAGGATGCGGCCGCGCCGCGCAGCCCCCGGTTTGAGCGGTGCCGCTGCGTCCGGCGCCCCGGGCGCCGCCGGGCTGGCAACGCTCTTGCCCCGCAGCACCCGAGGGAGGAGGGCCAGCCGGTCCCCCGGCAGTGGCCAGGGCCAGCCACTGCCCGCCGGCCACGAAGGAAGCCCGTGGTGGCGGGGCAGGACCGAGGTGGAGTGGGGGATTCAAATCTGTTGGTCGGGATCAGGGAAGCCGACGTCTGGGCACAGGAGTACCCTTAGCAACGTGGCTAAGGTCGGGCTGAGGACAAGAGCCTGAGCTCGACGGGGAGCTGGAGAGGATGTTTCTTGTGTTAGAAACACATCAGAATGTATCCTGGTGGCATTAGTGGCGAGCAAAGCGTTCAGAGCCTTTGGCCCTTCCATGACAACGGAACAGATGTGGCAGGATGTGTTTCCTCCACGCGGGAAACACCGACAAACTGCAGTGGAAATACAAACGACTTTCTCTTTGGGCATTTTCCCATCATATCTCATACTTCAAGTGCCGCTTCTTTTTTCTTACTCTTATCTCGCGGCTGCAGTTGAACACGCTTCAGCTGAGTGTGTTAACTGAAGGGGCGAGCTGGGAACCTGCGTGAACTCATACTGGGCAAGAGAGTGAAGGAGGGGAAAATGGGAGCCAGGGATTGTTTCAGGCAGCGGTGAATCTCGAGCTCCTGCTGCTTGGAGCTACCCTGATGGTGCGTGGCAGTTGTAAAGCCAGCGCGCTCGGTCTGTCCCTGCCCATCTGGCACAACACAACGAAACAAACACAGAGACCAGACAGCACAAGTGCCTCTGACCCCGAAAGCTAAAATTAGCTAATGTTAGCTTATTCCTAACGGCTTGAGAAAACCTTGCGGCAGTAGTCTCTCTGGGTTTCTCCTCCTGCTACTGTTGGAATGCCTCCGTGCAAGGGACCAAGCACTTTCTCAGCCAAACACCAATTTTAACTGAAGACCACATACCGGCAATATTCGTACTTGAGAGAGGTGCGAATGTTATGATTATTTTGAAATCGTACACGGATTTATTATGGATGTGGGAGTGAAGGGATGAGGGAAAACAGACCTGAAAATCCATTTAGCGTAAACCTACAAAAGAATTTGAGCAATGCCAATTGCACGGGTGATTCATACAGCCCACCTCAGGTGGGAGAGGATTTTCCTTCAGCGTCAATTACAGCACTTATAAAGGCTTTGCTTTCTTCAAGTCCAGTAACCTAAATCCGAAATCAAACATGGGGTGTATCTGGGGAGGCGTCAGCAGCGGCCGCCCCGCGCAGCTCCAGCCCCCTCCCCGTTCCCCTGCCCGGCTTGGGCTTGGGGGGGAGAGGGGCTGGGGAGGGCGTTGAGCCCGGGATGCACAGGGCTGGGACAAAGGTGTTTCGGTTTGTCCTTGTTTCTCACAACACAGATGTAGTTTAATTGGCAAGCAATTAAATTAATTTTCCCCAAGCTGAGTCTGTTTGGCCCGTGAAGGTAACAGGTAAGCGATCTGTCTTCATCTCAACCTTCGAGCCTTTTTGCCTTATTTCCCCCCAGCTGATGCTGTTGAGGAGGGGGAATGAGACAGTGGCTGGGTGAGAGGCCAGCAGCCGGCCATGGTCAACCCACCGCACATTTTTAAGGAATAATCGCGTTGTAGGTATAATCAACACTTCTCTTAACATGGTTTGTACCTGGAAATCTATGTAGTGTTTTTTAAAAATATTTTTTTTACTGTTTGTTTTTTTAAAAGGGTTTTCCTGAAGGGAAATTAGTTTTATACCTTTGAGTCATTAGTCTCAACGCTGTTATATAGAAATTTTGGTCAAATTTAGAGGAACATGTTGACAACAGTTTCGGAAGAGTTCATGTACCTAGGAAGTTTGTCACATCTGCACTCTTCAATGGCTAAAGATCTGATTCTCTTCTTGCTAACACCAGTTTGCCACCGTGGAAGCGGTGCCACTCCTGCTACAGAAGATGCTTGTCTTATAGGTGGAGATGAAGGTGGAAGAGACAGGGAATGTTATCGTTTCTCTTCTAGAGAAGAAAGGCTGCCAAGTGGAAAATCACACTTAGAAAAATGTCCTCTGAGGTCTTTAAGAACGAATTGTGAGATTGTAACACAGATTTGTATAGGTTAATCGATGGCAAATAATATAAAATCCCCTCCCTCTGCCACTTCAGCATCCCTAGGAGGACTTTGTTTTGGAAACCTGCTTGTGCCCTTTTCTTCTGTTTTTCCAACATACAAGTATTTAAATCACCGCTTCTATAAAGAACCCTTCTTTTGTTTGCTAGCAAACGCGCAACACCTGCACAAAACAGAGGTTCACATACTTCTAGAGATGAAGAAACACTAGCTCGAGAAAGAACACCTGAAGCTGGCAGATCGTCTGAGTGGACAGCATGGCAGGGCAGGTGTCTCTGGCCACCTTTCTTACACATACTTGTGCTTTGAAGCAAGCAGCTGTTGTCAGTATGTACCAGATGTTTCTATTATTTTTCCATGCTGCCGTGACAAGTTCTGCTCAAAAACTGCACAACCACTTTAATAATGGGTTAGAGACTTTGAAAAGGCTGCACAGCCACGGCCACTGTATGGAAAAGTTCGCTTTATCTCCCTAAACCTTGTTGCTGTGCCATGACTCATTTACAACCCTTTCATGGATAGTCCATAACGGGTCTTAAGCTCCATTTTTTTCCAGTGGCTCTCACAGGTTTTCTGTCCCTCTTTTCCTGGCGCTGTAAGGGTTACTCAGGCCAAAGCCTGAATGGCCCCTGAAGTCACCTTTTAGGACTGAGGTTTTCATGTCATACCACGCGAGACATCCTAGTGGACTGAGAACTTTAGTACTCTAACTACGATGAAGTGACATAATTTGGGGTTTATTCATGACTCCCTGCACTCCTTTGTGGCATTTCTTGCAGGGGAACAGACAGCATGTCTTATGCCTCCTAATCCTGATAAAGAAAAGTCCTATAGACAAAGTATAACATTTAAAACGAAGCTTAAACTCTTAATTGTAGCTCTTAACTGCACTTCTTTTTATGACTTTTAGATTTTTTTTTTTGTTTGGTCGTTTTTGTTCTGGTTTGCTTTGTTTTTTCCCACCATGAATGCGTACATGCTTATCTGCAACAGACAGGCTGTTAATTTAAAAAATACTTTATGGTGTAGTTGTCTAACATCGCATTATGTTACGGCATGGCTATGCAGAACACTGATTAAGGTTCACTACAGATTAAATAAACATGCTTCCTAGTACATTTTGAAGGGCTTATGGAAAACAGGGCTGCTTTTTTTCACAGCAAGGACACCAGAAAATGTGTGATATTTCTTCTACTGCAAAACACCAAGTCAAAAGGCATCCTAAGTGTTACTTTAAAACCTATATACAATGTGAATTCCTGCTCCTTGGTGATGCGGGTCGGTATGTGCTTTGATGTTTGGTCGGTGTGGGTCTGAGGAGCGAGCTGGCTGTGCAAGCCATGCATGATGAAAAGACCTGTTAGGCCTGAGGCAAGATGCAGGTGAAACTTGTGACCATTGCTTGGATGTTACAGTTGGGGGTCAGTGTTGTCCATAAATGAAATACCTGCCTGAGAGCCCATTTCTAGATAATGTCTTTTTACTTGCTCAGCATATCCAATCTTAGATTGGTCTGGCTTGTCCTGTCTTGTTAACTGGTACTTTCATAGCGCTTTCTACCCTTGAACGCTCAAGCCACAGCTTTTATCTAAAATGATGAAATCATTGCTTATTTCAAAATGTGACTCCACTGCAAACTGTGACATCCTTTTTGCCTGAGACTTCTCCTGTTCCTTTCGGAAGGATGATGTTAAAGTGAATGCTGAATGCTCTTGCGATTGATTAGCACACACAACAGAAAGGGTCGCTCCTAATGTTAAGATCTATCGCTGCAATATGATCAGACTCCAATTTTTGTATCAGTTGTGAGCGGAGTTTCGCTTGTAAAGAGAGCTAGAAATAGATGAGCCATCTGGCTGGTATCTTACCACGGCCGGCAAACCTTCCAGGAAGAGAGGGACCCTGGTTATTGCAGCATCTGTCTCCTGATCAAGGACCAAGGAGCAAGTTTCAGGAAATGAGCAGCTGTAATTTAAGATAGGAAGAAAGATACTCTTAAGCGAGATGATTTTTAATATCCGAAAGCCGGGCATACATCAAACATTGGTTCACGCTAGTGAAGAAATAATGCTCATGTAACGTCTAGAAAGTTAATATTGGAGCCGAAATGTTTAAATCCGCTCTAAGAGAGACGTTCTAACCTTTTCTAAATAGCAGATATGGGAGAATACCATTTTGCTGATTTTAGACTTTATTAGCTTTTGGGGACTGTAAGAGTCATACAGATGGCAAAAGTAGAAAAACTTGATTAAAAAACCAATGTCTTACATTTTCTGCAATTTTTTCCCCATTTAAGGAGAAAAAAGGAGCCAGTATTTATCTGAACAGCAACTGACCTTTCATTAGAAATAAAGCTTAATCCCCTACTCAGAAAACTCAAAGTTAAAGATATCAAATTTGGGGGGATATAGTAAAGTCCCAAAGCATTACAACTGGTGAGCTGGGATGGCTCTGAAAGGTTTAGGAAACTTTAGGTTCTTCTCTTAAAGAACAGAATATTAAACAAAATTTCATGGATATTTTTTTTCTGCCTTGCTGGAACAAAGAGGATTTATTTTATTAAAGGAAATCTCCATACACCTGTGGTTTAATAAAAGATATCCAAAACATATAAATGACCATCCTGTTCCACAAATGTATGAGATCATCTCCCAGTCAGAGAAGGGATACCGTATTTCTAAATGCTGAGGGCAGCCACAAACTTGAGGCACCCTCAAGCTGCAGTTCACAGTGGATTCTTGAACGTACACACTGAGGAAAAATGTTGTGCCTAAAATACATTGATCTCTGAGAGTCCTCTTCAAAATACGTACCTGTGTCCTAGGATTGGCTAGTTAAAACACAGGATAGCTCATTTATCAATGAAAAGTTGTGTGTTCAGAAGAAATAAATTACATTTAATAATATGATACCTCTCCATTGAGGCTTGCTGTGTGAGTGTTCAACAATGAGCTGATGTGGCACATTTTGAGCAAAACACTCAAAATAAAGGAAGAAAAGGAATTATCTACTGCAACTACAGTAGATCCTTCCTCTGTATGGTATCAACCATACGTGATTAATATCCCTGACAGGGTCATCAAAACAATCCTTCAGGACACGAGTGGAAACAGCAGAATTTTCTGAAACACCGTGTCAGGTACAGCACTATGGGAACACCTATAGGCATTTAATAAATGGATTTTTGCTGCTGGCTTTTTCCTTCCTTTCATGGAAGATTCACAGGTCAGATTGTTGTAGCGAGTTGTTCAAAAGCAGTGCTCTACCAGTATCTGACGAATATAGGTGAATCACTTTCTATACTCAGGCACTAGAAGTATATGATAATCCCAAATTAACAAGTGAGACAGGCTTTAGAAGCTTTTGTCTAGCACTGGAAAGTCTCTTTTGATTACTTGTAATGACAATGGGTAGCCTTTGTCTGAAATGTAACTTCTCTTTACACTAATTAAGTAGTTGGAATAAATTTCCATTTAGATGTCAAAGCTCTGTAACCAAACCGTGAAACGCAGTCAGCTGGTTTTTTTGTGGAGAAGGCAGGAGGTGTTTGTTCTTGTACGTACAGTTCAACCCCCCTGTGATAGTATCCTGCGTGAATGAATAGCATTAAATCAGAGAAAATGCAGAAAGAAGCTAAATAACGGCACAGGTAATACTCCTGAGAAAAAAGGTTTCAAAAGGCTTACTATTTGAAATGGAGCTATTTGGTTCAATCTGAGCTAGAATGGTTTATTCATACCAAGCTTATTCTTGGGGAAAATAAGGAAGATGTTTAAACTAGTAGTTTCCAAAACCTGAAACAAGAGGGAGTTCATTGGGAAGCATCGGGACTGGGTATTGACAGAAATTCAAGACTCGCATAAATAGCAAGAGATCAGCCTGCTTCCTCCGACGTAAATAGGCAGCTGTGTCAAGAGGGATTAAAGGTTAGGTCAACAATATATTTATTAATCTTTATTGATTTTTTTAATCCTTTTTTCTGTGTCCTTTGCAACTGCAGATGGAAGAATAAGGCTTTGAAGGTGATGTTTGAATTATTTCAGTTAGCTTGCTCTTCAAAGATCCCTGCAGTGAATGGATTTATGGGTGTCAAATTAAACTAGGCTTCTTCTCAACACAGAGAACTGGGGCTATTGGGCAGAAACACAGTTCCAGAATGGTTAAGTTGCGTGATCCTGTCCAGATGGGGGGTGGTGGAGCCCCATCAAAGGGGTACACCCAAAAGGATTTTAAAAGGTTTTGAATCTCAATCTGTCTCTGTCTGTGAAAAACACGTGATTTGAGGAAGAGATGCTAGGTGTTTTTATTATCTGAGTGGCGTTTTTCATGAAAACAGATTGTTTTGTCTGCAGAAGCTTTCTCAGTGAGCGCTCATTCCTGTGAGACTGGAAAATACCGTGTAGCTGCAATTCTGCAAGAGCTAGAGAAGGGACAGTGAAGAAAAGCTCCTTAAAACACTTTATTTAGATAGTGAATTAGAGGAAAGAGAGATACTGCATGGGTACCTTAAGTTTCACTGTCTACTCCTGTCCCTGTCTGTTCATTCCTCAGTAAATTTTAACTCATCTGTGACTTTGGGTGCCCTTCCTTTGTGCTTTCATAAGATGGGCAAGAAGGAGGATCTGGGGAAATACAGGCCAGTCAACTGACCTCAGTTTGTGGGAATGTTAATGAACAAATCCTCCTCAAAGACTTTCAAGCACATGAAAAACAATTCAAGTTTGTGAACAAGCGGTGTGAATTTTCCAAGGGAAAATCATACCCAGGTGACCTGACTGCTTTCTCTGAGATGCCTGTCTGTGTGACCAAGTGGAGGACAACAAATGTTGTTTATCTTGGCTTTAGTAAAGCCAAGTGTGTGACATCCTGGTGTGACATCCTACAGCACAGTCAAAGTTGTGAGATAGGGACTTGGTAAGTAGATTGTTAGGGTCAGTCTAAAATTGCCTGGGCTGTTAGGCTCAAGGAGTAATGGCCAGCAGTACAAAGTCCAGCTGGCAGCCCGATACTAGTGGTGTCCCTTGGGTATTGGTATTGGTGCCAAGTCGGTTTAACATCTCTATTAATGACCTTGATGATGGGACAGAGTATACTCTGGGCAAGTTTGTGGGTAGTAGCAAGCTGGGAGAAATGGGTGATGCTCTGTAGAGCAGGGATGCTGTTCAGAAGGACCTCAGGAGGCCTATGACATGAGTGATCTGAAGCCTCATGAAGTTCAAATAAACCAAATGAGAATTGCTGCCCCTGGGATGGAATAACACTGCACAGCAGTATAGCCTGGGTGATGGCTGGCTGGGAGGCCACCACAGAAGAAGACTTGGGTCCTGGTGGACAAGTTGAACATGAGACAGTAGTGTGTCTTTGCAGAGAATGTGGTCGGCTGCAAAGTGAGCTGTGTTGGTGAGAGCATAGCCAAAAGGTCCAGGAAAGTAATCCTTCCCCTCTGTTTGGAACTTGTGAAACCACACCTGGAGTACGATGCAAAGGTTTGGGTTTTCAGGGCAGGAGGACACAGACACAGTGGAATAAGTCTAGCAGAGGCGTACAGGATGGCCAGGGGCCTGGAGCACGGGATGTATGAGAAGATGCTGGGACACCTGGGTCTCTTCAGGCTGAAGAAGAGAAAGCTCATGGGAGACCTTATTGCTGTCTACAATTGCTACAGGAAACTCCAGTAATACAAGGATGGGGAAAAAAGAATTGCCAGGAGGCCGCCAAACACTGTCACAAGTTTCTCAGGCTGTGAAACCTCTATCCTTGGAGATATCAAAAACTTTACCAGGCACAGCCCTAAGCAGCCTGTGGCAAATGGGCCTGCTTTGAGCAGGAGGTTGGAGTAAAGCCCTTGGCAGGTGTCCTCCTACCTCCATAATTCTGAGTCTGTTTCCATGATTCTGTATTTACAGAAGTTCTCTTTACATTAGACTTGGGGTGCATTGCCTTTTGAAATGGATTTGTTAGTATTTTATACATTTAAATGTACATAAAGTTTATATTGCTATATTTAAATGTGGAATCTAATATATATTGGTGTATAAAATGCCACAAAAAGAAGATATTTTGAGGTTTAAAAATGGCTCCAGGAGAGACTTTAAGTAGCTAAGAAACGCTGCAGCTCAAGACAGCTGCTAGCTTTAACTTCACAGTGGCTGTCTCACAACCTACCCTACTGAACACTTTCTTACAGAATGTTGATTTCTTAACAAAATAAAATTGACACTGGTTTATTATCCTGAGATAGCAGTTACTATTACATCCTTCTGAATAGTGCTATGAGTTTAATACAACGTTTGAGAAATACTGCATTGTATTTCAGAAGCTTGTATAGCTAATGTGTGGGAGGCTTTACACTTAAGCTGCTTCACAAAAAAGTAAAGGACCCAAAACTGAAGAACACTTTGAAAATGCAAACATTCTATACACTTGCCTAGAGATTAATAAGAGAGACGAGTGGCTAGAGATAGATAATGGCAAAAAAGGAAGAAAAAAATTCTGGATTTGAGTTGACTTCTACCTCTGCCTGATAAGTCATGGTAGTCACGACTCTTCAGTCGTCACTCTTCAGTAATACTTGGCTAAGGGATAATGTTGTTATTGTGGCTGGATGGGAAACCGTTTTTAGCTTTACAAAATATTTTCACTCCAAGAAAGTAGCGTTTGCGATGGTTGCCCTAAAACTCCTGAGCATAGCCAAGCTTGAAACATGGAAGCAGTATGCAGTTACCTTCTCAGGTAATTAAAGGCCTGCCTAATTTTAAGCTGATGAAGTTGAAGGCATCTGCTCAGCACAGCTGAACAGAAAAAACAACTCTGTTTTGAAGACTCAGTGTTATTTTGCTTTTGGAACTTGCGTTCGCTAGGGTAGCCTGCGGTAGCCGTTAGCGAAGGAGCAGTGGTAGCCTGCGGTAGCCATTAGCGTAGGCAGTGTGGCTCCAAGGCCCTCTTCAGAGTCAGGCAGAAGACAGACTTGAAATGGAACCTCTCACTTCCCAGCGATAGTGGAGTCACATTCCTCTCCTCTGTATGAATCACAAACTCCACCCTGAACCTGAGGAGGCTTCCTGTTGACTTTGTTGCTGGTATGTTGTGCTGCTTCTAAAAACCATTACTGTTTTAATGAGGTAGCATTTTTCATGGGAAAATTTTGTTGCAGCAAGTAGTTTGGGGAGGGGGGGTGGGGAATTTCAAGAGGTTAAGCTTAAAGAATACAAAATCCAGCCGAACATGACAGAAAATAGACTGAAGTCCAGTGAAACAAATACATGGTGGGAGAGGTTCTTCCATTAACCTTGTCTTAAGATCACATGCTGCAAAGACGTTCATCAACTCTGAGTGCACCTTTTTTCCAACCTACTTTCAAATGTCGGTAACCTCCAGCGCAAGCAAAGGCTGGCTCAGATAAGTTATGTTAGCACTTACTTATATATCTTCCCTGCTCTAGTTCTGTGCTTTATTAAAGAAGTGTTCTGCTTGGTTATTCCTCACTCTACAGACACAGAAGCTGAGGGAAAAAATGGTGGAAAAAGTGCCAAAATATCCTGGAGCTGTCCAGAGCAAAATTAAAAATGAATCTATGGTGCTAGCATAACCTGTGGTTGAAAAAAAAATTATTGTTGGAAACAGCATGTTTTATTTATAGTGCTGTATTTCAAAGCATATTGTAAAATATCTTTTTTGAATATGCCTCTAAAAGACTAACACAGCACTTGGGCATTCTGCATATACCATCACTTTGTTAAGAATTACAAACCAAATACTGTCAGCCAAAAAAGCAGGGATCCAGTCCTGTGTGGCGAACTTGCATTGACTCTTCAGCTTTGCAGGTGTTGGAGGATGAAAGCAAGCTTCTCTTTTCCACATGCTTTTGTTTTTTTAGTAAGTGCTAGTGTGATGTGTGCCAGTCTTAACAGGACACTTGGCAGTTCTTGCTGGTGTTACTGGAACAGGCACAGGATGGAGAGTCCTGGTATCCGAACAAACAATTTAGTTTAAAAGGTATGTTAAAACTTGGAAGGTAACTATTATCATGTCAAATAATACCTACTCAGCGCCCTGTTATAAAATCATATAATTAGGTTTCAAGATGACTATAAATACCTACCTGTTTACTAGTCAGTATTTTTGTTTTGCAACTGTAGCATTAGCATAAGCATTTGTAACGGCTGCCTAAGAGAATTTCTGGTGCCTGTTTCAGTTCTTTGTACGAAATTATTCTTGCATGGCATTTGTAATTGTTCCTGTCAGGAAAATGGAAACCTTGCACATATTCAGTAATGTGCCTTGGAGAGCATGTAACCTTGGAGATCTGCGTAACGTACCTTCGGATAATGGAAATTCTGTAGATAGTTCCTGAAATACTACTTTCTTCCTCATGAAAACTGAATTCTTTCCAGAGGTAATGTATGCCCTTGGCAAAACAAATTTTGATACAATAATGTTTATAAACGGTGTAGGAAGCAAGAAATCCTTCACATCTGTCAAATGTCCCGGTATAAAACTTCCGCTTTTCAAGCGTGCAGAAGGCAGTACTGAAAAGGAAAAACTAACAAAAAACCTTTGAGTGATAAGTATCCAAGAAAATGAAGCAAAATGAGATCTTTTATTGTTTATATTCGCATATGAAAATTGTTTTCTTTTTCTGAAATTGCAGTTTCCCAAATCATTCTGCCCCTTTCAGATTTGTAATGAAACAAAAGAAACTAAGGAAGGATTTTCTCTGTCAGACTGTTTTCAAAGGCTCTACCAATTTTAGGCCTACTCATCAAATAATCTTTTTTTTATTAAGCTCAAAAAGCAGATTCTTTTTCACCTCTGATATCTTCATGGAAGTGTTATCATGAAGAATCAGTGCAGAAACTAGGCCTGTTCTCTTACTGTTTGAAAACAGTAAGTTTGCAAAAAAGAATAAATAAAAAAAGTCCTGAGGTGGTATTTTCTATACAATTGACTTGAATGCTTTATGAATAAAAGATAGAAATTTTTAAATCATGCATGTGCTTTTTACCCAGAACTTCTCATACATGCATCAGTGCATGGACAAATCACATGCTTCTAATCCTAAAAAGCAACTGCTAGGGCCCCTCCAGTTGCTAAGGTATGCCGCCAGCTTTCATTATGCTGCTCGTTACCCGCCTCTTCCTTCTTTCTTTTCTTCTTCTTCCTCTTTCCAGTTCTTCTCCAGAAACAGCAGCAGGCTCAGGTTCAGTGCCATATTGTCACTCCTTTTCTGGCAGTGACTGCAAAGCTTGTTCAGCCATCTCCTAAATTTACTGTCAGGAAGAAAGTGTATCACATGGCAGTATTGTATCTAAAAAAAAAATAAATTTAAAAATTGTCCATTTTTTCCTCATAGAGAAGCACCTGTGCCCTCCATTCAATTTGTAGTACAATCAGTTTATGAAGTCATACAATCAGGCATGAAGTTTAAGGAAGCCTTTACCCTACGAAGAAGTGCCTAGCACATTAGTGTTAAATATAATTAATAGGAACTAGGCCTTTCTGACACTAAACATTACATTCTCCAGTCTTGGCAGTATCCCTTAAAAATGTTTTATTTGTTTTTATCTTTGACAGTGTGAAATATTGGCTAGAACTGGTATTTTTAGGCTTTGCCGGAAGCTGCACCCCATGATAAGTTGCGTTCTTAAATTTCACAGCAGGGCTGTCCTTTGGCAGCGCTCCCTTCCTCAACTTGGAGTGGTATGTCTTAGCAACACCAGTACGAGGATATGAAGGCTCGTTAAAATAAGGGTTTTTTAATGTAAATATATGTAATCATATTTCGACTAGTAAGACTTTTAACATACAAGTTCACTTTGTAGTCTTGGTGACTATCAACATGTGAATGAAAGAGAATTATGCTTATCACAAAGATACATTTTCTGAAACAATTTTCAATATTAATGAGTATTTAATACATCTCCACAGGTACAGCAAGTCTAACGATTTGCTTGACCCTAAAATAATTACTAATAAATTGGGTCAAAGAAAAATATTCAATACAGCATTATTAAAATATTTTATCAGAATTTATTTTATACAGAGGTTTACAGAACCATGAAAGAATAAGATTTTCAATAAAACTTAGTTATTTTCTACTCATACACTCTAACATTCTTTGCAAAATTCCTCTAAGTCTCAAAGTGAATTATCTCAAAAATACAAGTTTGTTATCATACAAGAAATATACAAGCTACTGATATCCCTTTAGGCTAAAGAGACCAGTTAAGATAAAAACAAATGCGAGGTATCTTTACCCTGTTAGATTGTATCAGACCAGTTACTATAATGTAATTAATTTTTTTTTTCTTGTGCATGATTTGTCTCCATAGAAAGAAATGACAAAGTATCAAAAAGTGGGGAAATGACAGGGCTTCTTCTTACTGAAATTTTTGTTTGAGAGGTCTGACTGATGCCAGTGAGAATTCATGTCTCTGTTCTCAAGTTCTTTACTGAAAGAAAATAGAATAACTCACACTGGCTTCAGTGGTTCTGTTATAGTATTATGTGCCTTCATGAGTCTTTCTTCCTTTCGGGATGTCTGTTCAGGGCGTATCTGTGCTAACAAAGGCTCAAGGCATTGCTTTCTGCAAACTGGATTTTGAAGATGAGGAAATATGTCCACTGGAACTCTGAAGAAAAAAAATTTCATTTAGCAGAGGTCTGTTCCAAAACCCCCTGAAATCAGTAGGAACTTTTCAATTTGATTCCACAAACGGTGAAGCAACACAAAAAGGTTTCAGTCAATGGCAGCCTAGATTGCAAAACAGCGTTTCTCAAAAATAATTGTGCTGTGACTTATTTAGCACTTTTCTGACCACAATGTTGTTGGGTTTTTTTTAGAACTCCCCCCACCTCTTTCAAGAATTGTGCACAAATAGCAAGGAATATGGCAGAATTTTGACAACATAATGTCTTAATGCATCTTAGTGCTAGAAACATTCATCTTAAGCAAACTACTTATTATCATGTCATCTTAAAAAAAAAAAAAAAGCCCATGAAATTAGAAAGTGACATTAAACATGAGGAAACAACTAGGCAAGCACACTGTAAGTAAACAGAATACGTCAAGTCATAGTCTGTGTACCCAGGGAGTTAAAAGCATTTTCATAAATTAAAAACAAACAATATAGTAGAATCTGACATGCACTCCTAGTGGAATGATCTAAATTAATTTTGTTACTGATCCCTTGATGATATTAGGCTAATCTTGACCACCCTTGCATCAGGTTTGGCTGCATGTTTGTGGTTTGAAAAGGAATTTTCAAGTCAGAAGTATCTTAGTTGTCCTAGGTAAGGCAAAGTGGTGGATTGCAGAACAGTGCTGCAGCATTTTTTAGGGACTGAAATCTACTTTTCAGATATTATAGATTAACAGCTTGTTTACTCAGCAGTACTTTACTGGGTGAGTTCCAAAAGTACGAGAAATGGACTTTTGTAATAATTTTCTTAAACATATTTAACTAAGAAAATAGCAGCTGTTTAAAACTCAAGCTGCCATCAACCCAAATCTACTCGCATTGGCTAAAACCATTCAAGCCACTTTCAATAAATACTTCATCAATCGTAAAAACTCTGTGTGCAAGTTAATTTTGTTGGCTGCATTAATTTCCTCATGTGTTCTCTTGGTTTTTTTAATGGGTTAAATTATTATGGTTATTTTTTGCTGGTTCTCTAGTCAGTATTTTTCAAGCAGTCTCTACAGTGAATGTTTAGTTGTGCGAGTAGTTTCCTGCTTATGCTGTAAATCCCTGTATATGAAATATCTGTGTTAAACGTGTTCTTGATAGGCACTTAAATAATTGCTTTTAATTTTAAAAAGAAAAATTATTTGGAAATACATCTTGTTATGTTAGCTGGTAACCCTAGGCAACCGTGTATTGCAAGTGTATCTGACTGAAATGGGTGATACCCAAAAGCTTGTAGGTCATCAGCGGTGTGGATGGGAATAAAGAGATGTCAGATATGTAAATGGGAGTGAAATTTGAGCTGTACTATGTCAACCAATTCTGCAAAATTTTTCTGGACTTTGCAGTGTAACCACAAATCTTCTCAAAAACCTCCTAAACCTCTTTCAGGTTTAGGCCAGTAGATTGTAAATACGTTATTTACAAGATGATGAGTATTAAAACTATGCCACCTTCAGATAATTCTGAAGGACCTGTGAAAGATGAACATGGGTGTTTTGGTTTGCTTACACTTTGAAATCTGTTCTTGGTTTGCAAGCCTGTAAGAATCTCTCTCTGAAGCATGTAGCATTTTTCAACATCTCAGGATTCTGCTGAAGGAAAACAAGTATAAACATAATTTTAAGCCCAAAGAGCTTAGTCATCAACTGATACCAACAGTGTTACCGAGCAACTATATTACAGCATGTATGACTATGCAAGGAATTTACCTGATTGCTTTTTCCTCATCTAAAAGCATCTTCTGAGTGCTTACTAAAATTTAGGTGCCATATTTCCTACTTCCTTTTTTTGTAAAAAAAAAAAAAAAGATAAATCCATCAAATGCGGTAATAAGGCATTCTTTATTTTATCCATCTTTATAATAGTACACTTTAAGAATATTGCTAAAATAGGTGCTGATCAGGTACTTTACAACAGTATGGTAGATTCCCAGCTGAAGCTTAATTAGAAATTGGAAGATAATTTGATGTTTTAAAAGGACTCAGTGCAGACTGTGAGCTAAAGTATTCTACCAAACTACTTCTCACTTGAATGTATGTAGATGTCTCCAACCCTGTTCAAAGGTGTTGTGGTCAAGCTATTCACTCCTTAATACAAAAAATGTAGCTGCGTTCTGTGTATTGATTCAGGATGGACTTTACAGACTCTAAGCATTCATTGCCAGAAAATGAACACACAAGAGTAAGCAGTAAGCTCAATTTATAATACAGAATCTTAATATAGAGAGGATGAATGCAAGATTAGCATAAGCACTGTTTCTAACCGTCTGGCTTAAATAAACTTCTCCTCGGGTGTAGAGTGTCCTACAGCTGCTGTAAGGGCAGGTACCTACCGTACTCATGTATCCTGACAGTCTCTCTCTGTTCGCAGTGGTAGGGTGTCTTCCAACACTCCCGTTTCTTGCTCCTCTGAAAAGTGCTTGCTGGCTGGGAGAGGCCTCCCCAACCCCCCTGGATGTTGGATGTGCAAAGACTAAGTACACACACCCAACAAACGGTCTATAGCAAATCTGAGCCACAGTAGTTTGTAAGTGCTTGAAATAGTTCAGGGGATGAGTTCTGTTTGATGACTAGATATAGAACGCAAACTGTGGTCATCTGTAATGTGAATTCTGAAAAAAAAGTGCTCCCCTCACCAAGCTGCTTGTCATTCTACTAAGATAAAACAGGTTCCAAAAATTACGTGCGGTGAGGCCCAAATGTCCTCCTTTCTCCATGTTACCAAGCTTTAATGAATTTCATTATTCTTTTTTAATTTACATGCTCTTGCAGAATAAAGGTCCCCAAATCATTAACTAATTTGATATGTCTGAAGTACCAATTCAATTCTCTGGTCCCTTGAGAATCTTAGGCATCTTGTTCAAACACCTCTTAACTTAGTTTCATAATTAGATACACCTTGATTGATGGGTTTTTGTATAGCACTTGCAGGGGGAAGGAAATCAACATAATTGTTATCACAATTTAGCAGGTTTAAGATTAAAAGTCTTAACCAAATCACTGATTTCCAAGAAGAAACAAAGCTCTGCTCTGATGTAGGGCAAAGTAAGGAAGGTCTTCCAGGTAATGACTCCAATAATGAATTACTTTGGAAGGAAGAAATTCATATGGCAATTACTAAGAAAGTTATTTCCATGCTACCTGCACTTTGGATATATACTGATATGAAAATAGGTATGCCTAGTTTTTCCTGTTCTTAATAGCTAAATCATTCCAAACAGAAAGTTGATGGTGAATTAACTGTTGGAAATAAATTATTAGGTAGAGTTGGAACAAAAGGAGACAGTACTTTTTTCTGAAAGAAACCCTTTCCTTTTAGAAGAACTTCTAGCAGAACCTTTTTTTTTATTAAAAAATAAGTAATTTTGAAAGTCATGTTGAATCCCAGACTTTTATGCCTGCTCACATGACTCAGAGCAGGCAGGGCAGTCCTTACCCAGAGCTTGTGGCAGGGCTAAGTTCAGGATCCGGCACTGAGTCATCATCAAGTCACACCTTGCTTGCTATTTTGTTATAGTTGAGCTGTGGGTACAATGTGTGTTATAACAAGCTAAAGTCTTGTTATGAAAAGAAACAAGAATAATTCATGCCTGAGACATAACACAGACAGGAAACTCATTTCATCAGTATAGGCAAGCCTGCCTCAAAATCTCCATCCTACTGAAGAAACTTGTCTGCAGACACAGAAATGAGAAATTGTTGCATAGATGTAGAACATTAATTACTTTAGGACAGAAATAATAATGAGAACCATATTTTGGGGTCAGAATCAGTACTACAGAGTGCATAAACTTAAAAAAAAAATAAATAAAAGGAAGACCTGGGGACTACAGATCAGTCAGTCTCACTTCTGTGCCCAGCAATATCATGGAGCAGATCCTCCTGGAAACTATGTGAAGGCACATGGAAAATAAGGAGGTGATTGGTGACAGCCAATATGGCTTCACTAAGGGCAAATCATGCCTGACAAATTTGGTGGCCTTCTATGACAGGGTTACAGCATTGTTGGATAAGGGAAGAGCAACTGACATCATCTACCTGGATTTGTGCAAAGCATTTGAAAGTGTCCTGCCTGACAACCTCGTCTCTAAATTAGAGTGACATGCATCTGATGGACGGACCACTCGGTGGATAAGGAATTGGCTGGATGGTTGCATTCAAAGAGTTGCGGTAAACGGCTTGATGTCCAAGGGGAGACCAGTGCTGAGTGGCATTCATCAGGGTTCGATAATGGGACCGGCAATGTTTAACACCTTTGTTGGCAACACGGACAGCGGGATTGAGTGCACCCTCAGCAAGTATGCTGATAACACCAAGCTGTGTGGTGCGGTTGACATGCTGGAGGGAAGGAATGCTATCCAGAGGGACCCTGACAGGCTTGAGAGGTGGGCCTGTGCAAAACTCATGAAGCTCAACAAGGCTATGTGCAGGGTCCTGCACATGGGTTGGGGCAATCCCAAGCACAACTACAGGCTGGGTGGAGAATGGATTGAGAGCAGCCCTGAGGAGAAGGACTTGGGAGTGTTGGTTGATGAGAGGATCAGCATGAGCTGGTGACGTGCACTTGCAGCCCAGAACGGTAATTGTATCCTGGGCTGCCCCCAAAGCCGCGTGGCCAGCAGGGCGAGGCAGGGGATTCTGCCCCTCTGCCCCGCTCTGGGGAGACCCCCCTGCAGGGCTGCATCCAGCTCTGGAGCCCTCGGCACAGGAGAGACATGGGCCTGTTGGAGCAGGGCCAGAGGAGGTGACCAAAATGCTCTGAGGGCTGGAACAGCTCTGCTGGGAGGACAGGCTGGGAGAGCTGGGGGGGTTCAGCCTGGAGCAGAGAAGGCTCCGGGGAGACCTTCCTGCAGCATTCCAGTACCTGAACGGGTCCGACAAGAAAGCTGGAAAGGGACTTTTTACAAGGGCATGTAGTGATAGTACAAGGGGTAGCGACTTCAAACTGAAAGTGGGTAGATTTAGATTAGATATTATGAAGAAATTCTTCAGTATGTGGGTGGTGAGGCACTGGAACAGGTTGCCCAGAGAAGTTGTGGATGCCTTATCCCTGGAAGTGTTCAAGGCCAGGTTAGATGGTGCTTTGAGCAACCTGTTCTAGTGGAAAGTGTCTCTGCCCATGGCAGGGTGGTTGGAGCTAGATGACCTTAAAAGGTTCCTTCCAACCCAAACCATTCTATTATTCATTCTATGATTCTACGAAAATCTGTATTAGCTATTCCAGGGTTTTGCACTAATGGTGGGGAGAAGGATGGGAAACATGTAGAATTACAACATTTTGGACCAAGACAGGCCTCAGTTCTGGAATCTCAAAGGTTAATGAATCAGTATTTACAGCTAGTCTCTATCAGTAGGAATTAAGCAAGTTGTTTACATGCAAATTCACATGTACTTTGGTAGGTAACTCGTCTCAGATGAATGCTCATAATATACTAATTGACAAAAGTAATAAATCTGATAAGGGTTGTCATCAGCTAATAGAGTAAGGTAAAGGAAATCCATAAGGGAAATCAAGAGGCTCTAAACTAAAGCCCACCAACTTTTATTGCTGTATTAATTTGTGTATTAATTGGCACAGAATGGGTATTTGCTGAATAGAAAAGTCATTGGATGACACAAAAAGGAGCACAGAAGCTGAAGTGGGAAGCGACAATACCTCACTTCAGTTGATGTTTGAATAAGTATACTTTGTAGACTCTGTCAATACAGAGCTGAGGTGGGAAAATCTTGCCAAGCAAGGTCCTAAAACTGACAGGAATGGATTATGAAAAAGAAAGTCTGTATGTGGAAGACCCAAACAAAAGACAAAAACAGACTCATGTGCTGAGCATGAATATGTTGATTGTAGCTCTCTAATGTTACCTGGTAACATTGAAAGCTACTGCTTTAACATTTCTCAAACAGCAACTGTTAAAAAAGCACAGTTTACTTAGCAATAGTGCAAAATCTGTGTTGCTACCACCTGTATCTCTTGTTTTAAAAATCTTTTTTAATGAAACTCTGTGGAAAATGTACCTAGACAGAATCTGACTCCAAAAGCCACATGTATTACTGAGTACACATATGAAGTTCACAGGCTAGCAACACACATCCTGATGCTTTGACTTTCAAACTATGTAAAAGTATGCTAAGTGATTTCCATCTGTTATACCATGGAATATGACAACATAAAGTCATTAATTACCATGCATGAGAGGGAGCTGCTATATATGGCCCTGCCATGGCAAAAGAAAAAAAAACAATACTAGAACTTCTACTGTATGGTCCAAATACACATGAAAATGGATTTATATTTAAGTGCCTATTAACCTACATATTTCATTTTTCTCTTACAACGATGCTCATGCGAGACCTTTCACTTCTTCACAGTGTCACAGACTTACGCATATATATTATAGTTAAGCATTAGAAATGCCATAGAGAACCATCTGTAACAGTTGTATTATATTCCTATCATACTAAACTCCAGCCTGGACAAAATTAATTTCTATTAATATAATTCAGCTAGTTTTTATTAATGAGGTCTATTGAGGGAGGATGTCTAAGCCATTGGACTGTGACTCAGATAATTTCCTAGTTTCTTCTGTGACCTTGGGCAAGTTGCTCAATTCCTCTGGCTTGCATTTTCTGAGACTTCAAAGATTGTAGAAGGACAGTAAAGCTGATTGATTGTTTTGGTTCATTGGCTAAAATGAAAAATCACGCAACAGTGAGGTGCAGTTTAACCAAAAACAAATGGTTGGTGAAATAGGAAAAACAAACAAAAACCTAGAAAAGGAATAGGTTCTTCTCAACAATTGAATTTTGCTCCTAAATTTCCTTTCTGGTTTTATCCCTTTTTGTTACACCTGGGAAATTTTTGAAACAAATATTTGACTTTTATAAAAAGTAAAATATAAAAAGACTTTTTTCATTACTAATGTTTTCTAGAACAAGCAATTTGACTTAAATAATATAATTAACTTTAACTTCAAATTTGGCTGCTTCCTGAATTGAGGTATTATTTAAAGAAAAAAATAAAAATCACAGTTTCAATGTGATGCTCCTATATAAAAATAGTTTATTTTATTACACTTTTCATTATGTTGCAGTTATATGTTTTTAGAGACAGTGGTTGTGATAGTATGTATACCTACAGTGTTTACACAGCAAGTTTTACATTTCCTGAACCTTCAAGGTATTTATGTAATAAAAAATCTTTTTGTCTTACACTCTCACTGAACTTGTGTCTTAGGTGACGGTGTAAGGACGTCAAAGGGAAACGACTGACTTGGATAAGCTTGTAAACAGAAGAAGAAAAATACTGAAATAAAAAAATTAATTCTGTGGTCTCACTGTAGGCCGAATAAGACATCAGAAAACTTGCCTTCTTATTGTGACCTAAGCAGGAACAGCAGGACTGAGAAAGACATATCCTGAAGTTCAAAGGTCCCCGGTTGCACCGAAGCAGGCTTGCGGCTCCCAGAAATGTGTCAGTCACTCCAGCAACAGATGTAGTGCTGTTGGTACATCCATCTACAAGGATGCAGTGTATATTCAGAGTAAGGGTTTCACACTGCAAATGCCATTTAAATGCCAGCCTTATTTATTTTCATATGAATAGGCAAATGGCAAGAGCAACTACTTAATTTAAGGATCGTGGAGATGGGTGAACAATAAGGATGATTCCTTGTTACTTTGCCAGCTGTACTGAATGACGAGTCCTTCTACAACTACTGCTTGGTAGTGGGAACAGTAGTAAAGTACCATCTAAAGTCACAGTCCTCCCTATCAGATTCATATATGACTGAGTCACCCAGCAGTAAAAATGTGATCTGTATCAGACACTGATATGCTTGCTTTTTGCAGATGATTCAGAAGTTTTATGCTACAGAAAGACAGACAATATCTGATCCAGTATAAAGTTTAGTGTGGCAGACTGGCAAAAAAAATTATCTGGCATAAAATTTTCCCTACTTGTTCACACTGTTCAAGAAATATTGCTAGTGAGTAAATAGAAGTTTTATCATGTGACTGCAGTATTTTTAATCCCTCCTGGGAGTCCACAGTCAGATTTAGTGCATTGTCAAACCACTGTCTAAGGTTAAGCAAACACACTTTTGCTTAGTTACAGACACACAGAGATGTTTGCTAGGTTGGAAAATCTATCAAAGTGCCTTTCTGCGAGTGGCTCTTCTGTATACAGAAAGATCATTAGCTTAGGAGTCAGTAGTGTCACTGCACAGTGGTAACTGGAAAGTGCTAGTCAGTGAAAAACACATTTATAATAGACATGGCATGGCAGTTACTGAACTAGAAAAATATAATAATAATAATCATCATCATCATCACCATCATCATCATCATCTGTTCAATATTTTTATCAATGGATGCAAGGATTTGAATGCACTGTTAGTAACCTTGCTAGTGATACCAAACTGGGAGGTGCTCTTGAGGGACAGGAGGCCTTGCAGAGGGGTCTAGATAGATCAGGGCACTGGGCAATGATTAACGGGATGGAATTCAACAAGTCCAAATGATGGACCTGGGACGGCGTAATGCTGGGCACAGGTGTAAACCAGGAGACGAGTGGCTGGAGAGCAGCCCTGCAGAAAGGGACCTGGGGGGCCTGGTGGGCAGCGGGCTCAGCAGGAGCCAGCAGTGGGACCTGGCAGCCAGGAGGGCAAACGGCACCCAGCAATGACCAAGAGAGGTCAAGAGAGGGGATTATCCCGCTGGACCTAGTGCTGGTGCGGCCTCACTTTGAGTGCTGTGAACAGTGCTGGGCCCCACCCTTTTGAGAAGGGTGTGAAGGTCCTTGGATGCGTCCAGAGGAGGGCGACGACGCTGGTGACAGGGCTGGAAGGCATGTCCTCTGAGGAGCAGCTAAGGACCTTGGGCTTGTCTAGTGTGGAGAAAAGGAGGCTGAGGGGGGACCTCATGGCTCTCTTACAGCTCCCTGAGGAGGGGACGTGGAGAGGGAGGTGCTGAGCTCTTCTCCCTAGGATCCAGTGATAGGACGTGTGGAACGGTTCAAAGCTGCACCAGGGGAGAGTCAGACTGGACATTAGGAAGCATTTCTCTGCTGAGCGGGTGGTCAAACCCTGGAACAGGCTTCCCAGAGAGGTGGTCGATGTCCCATGCCTGTCAGTGTTTAAGAGGCATTTGGCCAATGCCCTTAACAACATGCTTGGGTCAGCCCTGCATTGGTCAGACAGTTGGACTAGATGATTGTTGTAGGTCCCTTCCAACTGAAATTATTCTATTCTATTCTATTCTATTCTATTCTATTCTATTCTATTCTATTCTATTCTTCCATATTCTCCACAAATTTTACATAAATATATTTGTATTAAGTCATAGACCAAAACACATAGAAATGCAGGAAGAAGTGAAGGATTCTCTCCTGAGATGCAGTTTGAATGATCTAAATTTTGTGTTAGCTCAGCTCAGTTGAAAATCCGTTCAAAGATACGCTCTTCAAAGGCATAGTTAAGGTATATTCTTTACAAAAAGGTGTGTAAGAAGATCTGTTCAGGCATGTTAACACCTGAAAAATCATTTTCTAGGCTTACCAAAATTAATCTAATCGAGATGCTTATTGTTTTTCCTTCTCCTCCTTTTTGTGTGAAATGTCTATGAGAAATATGGAAAGAAACCTCTGAGGAACACAGAGCTGACAGAAGAATATGCTATCTTTTTTTAGCATGCTCCCTGTTGGGAAAATGATTTTCTATTGAGACAAAGAGAAGCTCTTTCAGACGTCTGTTTTCTAGCTTTTAACTGGTTCCAGACACTGCTGATGAACGTATTTGAATTTTCACAACACTGTCTGTTCTAGTCACGAATGTATGCAGTCTTTATCAGGTGACAAGTTTTCTCCATGCAATCTATGCATTTTTCCTTTATTTTGGTTCATTTGCTAGCACAGAGCTTGATGAAAATTATTTTACTCCCCCTGCCTTCTCTTGTTCTATCTACTTCTAGCAGCTGGAAAGTCAGGTTTGCAGGGATGGGTGGAACCTCTGCAGTGCCTTGCCTGGGTATGCTGATTAACACGTTGGACCTAACAGAGGGGGTCTTTCTTACATTTTCATGCTAATCTGGTCATTTTCAAGTACCTCCTCAGAGCAGAAGGAAAGCACGGCAAGAACTGTTATTCAGGGGAGTTTCCGGGGCATGCCAATACACGAGTATTCCAAGTGCAACCTGATGCAACTTGAAGCACCACTGCTGTTCTACCCTGGACCTGAAGCTTAATTTGATGTTTTAAGTAATAATTGGTCAACATGACGCTGTTTTCTTGGCCTCGGTGTGCACACAGTTTAGTCAATGCGAGGCTATTTTGTTGATTTTTGTATGCATACATTTGGAAAAAAAACTGCTAGCATAAAACAAAAATCAGACTGAGCCTTTCCGTTATTGAACAGTTTGCTTAGAATTTTTAAATATTAAGCACTTATCAAATGCACTTATGGGAAATACCGAAAACTGATTCTCAGTGTTCACCCTTTAAAAAGCTTTTTAAATTAATGTAAATAATTTTGTAGTTTAGAAGGGCTGATACATTAGAAACAAAAACAAAACAGGGACAATTAAGTTTAGTCTATATATTAGACAGATGTAATGCCAATGTCCCTTGACTTTTTTTCAAAGATTTTTCAGTCTTGAACAACAAGCAGGTGATTAACTTAGGTGATACCAAACTCAGAGTTCATAGGCAACCAGTGTTTAACTTTCTAGAAGTCCCCAAAATACATTAAGAATTTTTATCTTGACCTACTGAGTTTTCTATGAAGAGAAGTTCACCTTCTTGGCCTCACCTTGTATGTTTGGCATCCTACCTCCAGCAGTGGTTGTTACAGTGAAGGTACTTAAATGCCACTATTATACATTATATTTTATATAATATATATTATATATGTTTTATATAATATATATTATATACAAATATATATAATATATATAAAAATATATTATAAATGCCACTATTTCTCTGGCCCGTTGTAGCAAATGTAACTCCTCACATAAGATAAGGAATTGTTTTTCTTTTTTTTTTTCTTCTGAGGGTGGGGAGTGTATATGTGAATACAGATATGACTGCATATATCATAGTAATTTTTCCAACACCTATGAAATCCTATATGCTCAACTGAGAGCTGCAATAGCTAATAACTGGTCTGCAAAAGACAAATGCCTATCCTTGACCAAATTAAATTGAAACTGCCCTCAGTGCACAGGGCTGGCATCCAGTGTGCTAGCAATAAGAAAAGGCTTTCTAACATGGTGACTGAAATGATTTTGCGGTGGTTTCTGATGGACACTGTCTAACGTTTTGCTAATGGAAAAACAACGTGCGCATCTGAAACAGCTGGAAAGAAATATTTGAACAGAACATGCAGTTAATAAATCACTTGGTATTTGCAGCAAGGGTGAAATACGGGACAGGTCTGTGGGTTGGAAAGTAGCATAAAATTCTCTAGGGAAAATGTAGATTGGACTTTGTTTTAACCTTTCTCAAATACAGATACAGTTTACTGGTATGTCATGTCAAAGGTCCACTATAACACCCCAACATGTCTTACTGTTGTCAGAGCGACTATAAATTGGATTGTTCCAATTATCTAGGCTCCAGGAAGAACAATACTGTAGTAAATAAAGGTCTCTGGAGGTTTGTTGCAGCCTTGTAATGGCTTAGTGAATGCCAGTGTCATCTCTACAGATCTGGCTGGACTGGAACATTTTAACACCTGTGTATTTAACTTCAGCTTTCCCAGGAGGTGCTGCTGTTGTGGACCCTAGCCCTGCCAGCGTCTCCCAGCGATTCAGGGGAGCGGTGATGCGAGTTGGTTGAGAAAGTAGTTTTCTCCTCTTCTTAACATCACACGTAAAATACGTGTCGCTACCCAGCCAAATTAGTGTGCAGCATTAACACACTTCAGGCCACTTGGGAACACAACTGCGGAGACTCAAAAGGAGACCCAGGCTTTAAGTGACAGTCACAGCACTCACTCTGTACCCTGTTTCGGTAACTAAGCCATCTGTTTCTTCTGTGCAGGACGGCTGCATACCGGCAGCTCAAAACTGAAAATCGATAAGGAAGTGGGATCTCTTTACCCACTTTTGCCAATAAAGCTCCTGTTAAAAGCGAGCAATTAAATCACCGGGCCCAGCACCCATGGACGGCGGCTAAAGGGCAGTGTTCAGGCAGGGTACGGCTGTGACAACATGGCGGCACGCTGGGGTGGAGGGAGGGCAACTGCCTCAGGGGCTGCTGGAGAAGGCGTGGCCACCCCTGCCAGCCAATCAGAGGACGCTGCAGAACACACAGGGGGTGTGGCCATGCCAAAACGGCAACCCCAGTGGGTGGCCGGGGCGAGCCCAGGCCCGCAGTGTGAGGCTCCTCCCGCCCCTCAGGTGCCAGCAGGCTGGCTGAGGGCAGCCAGAGGCCTCCCTGGGGAGCGGGGACGCTGTTTCTTGCCAGACAAAAATTCCAAATCTGACTGAAATCTGCAGAGGGAGGGAAACATCTCCAGATTTCTCTCTTTTATAGAGTTGGCCTAAAAAGCCCTGGAGCAGAATTGTTCACTGAAACTTTTCAAAAGGTAATTACTTAACTTGGAACTTTCGGCTTTCTTCTTAGGTGATGAGGCCTGCCAATTGCCAGGATTTGTTCAGAGTTTGCAGTCAGTGAGTGTGAACAATTCCTGTTCAGGTGATCATAAAAAGAGCTACTTTTTCCTTACTAAAACAGAGATGTGGGTGGAAGCTCTTTGGGACCTTTTATTTTCCAGCTGTCGAGCACTGTAAGAGCTGTATCTTCTGTATCCACATGTGTACATCTTCCCTATTCTCCTGGAAAATTTGCTTAAGAGTGCATAAATATTTAAAAAGTCATTCAATAATTATAATAAAACATATAGTTGTGTAGCAATTACAATGCTAGAAGAAGCTCCAAAAGCCAATGCACATCTTTTACAATCACCAAAAACATGCCCAACCTGTGAATATACTGGCTAAGTCAATGAGTTGTGCTGTGTTTCCTCTGAACCTCTGTGTTATGTTATCTAGAGGAAGCAGAAGTTTTAAATAGATCTTTGGACACTAATTACAGGGAGTACAGCAGAAATTTTGCCTTGATAATGTTCTCAGTCATTATCCTTTATGACATTATAAATTTGATTTTTTTTTCAACTTTTATATCTGTGCGTGTTCTTATGTGAAACTCTAGAGTTTATTTAAAATTAGCAGCAGTTTTATTAATGACACTCAACATTTTCAGTAGCAAGCGTATAATGTAAATCCTTTAAAGTGCTTAATATGACGTAACTTCTTGTTTAGATGAGTCTGGTGATAATTTAGAAAAAAACAATAAAACATGGAGCAGAAGGAAAAAGCTGTGAAAGTTTCAGGGTAGTGAGCAGACAGACTTAGCCAATAGTGATGTGTATTACAGGTCATAATGGGTCAACAAATAACCTTTGTATCTTTGCAATTTTTTCCTAAATCCTCGTAATCTTGTCAACTTTTATTTTTTCCACAACAGTTATAGGGTTTGTGTTTGAACATAGAAGGAAGGAGAATACCTGTGTTGCACCGGGCCATTGACTCAATGTCATTTAAAACAAACAAACCGACCAACCAGTTATCACTTATCACAGTTGCAGTAGGAGACCTTTTTTTGAGGGGTGGAAGTCAAACATAGATACAGGCAAGTCTTCTGGACAATGTATTTGCAATTAGCATTTCAATTCACAGTATCTGGAGGGATAATATGGTGGTCTATTTGTAGAACACTTGAGTATCTACCATATACAATAACAAATTAAAAAAAAAATTCCCTCTTTCAGTTCTGATTCTGCTGTGCTCTGGGCAGAATCAGTACAGTAGCAGAGGCTGTTAGTGGGCTTTGCAGCAATACCCTACTGCTGTCTGTTGGACAGGAGTTTGCTGGCACTTGCCAAGCAGCATGGCCAGCGCTTCCAGGGAGTGCTGGGCCAACTGCACCCTTTTGTTGCCCCCACAGTCCAGCTGTGTGTACAGGGTTAAATAAAGTTTTCAGCATCTGGTTGTATAAAATACGTGCAATGAGCCCCCTACCCCAAAGAAAGTGCCTTCTGCTCTGAGGCTTGAGAACTGGTCAAGCTGTGGGCACATTGAGGATTTTGGGACATGCAGTAGCTTAGCTTGAGCTGCTTTGTTGACATGTACTTTTTGGTCATGTAAAAAAGATTAACAGACTCTTTGAAAGGCATGAAGGAAATCCTGAAGTTCTACCTGGACACATTTCTCTGCTGCACCCAAATGACTATGGCTGTTTGTCTTGTTCTAAGATAGAATAGTTTAAAGAGGAATTAACAGTATTTTAATGTGCGTGTATTGTCACAATTGTGATACAGTAGAATGATTTCTGCAAGAACAAAATTCCTATCTTTGTGACATGACTACATCCTATTCTGCAGGCATTTGTAACTAGCATTCATTCTGTTATAATCCTTTAGCCTAAAATTCCATATAATCATGAAGTCTGAAAAATGAAAGAGTGCTCAAAACAGCCTGTTTAATTTTGTAAAATGTTATCATAAAAATACAGTCCTGTACATAGCATGTAATCTGAAATCTTTCTTATATAAGGTGGTGCTTTTCCATTTCTGGACTACACAAAAAACTTAATTCTCTGACATCCTATGTAAATGAAAATGCTTATAAAATTTGTTAAAAGAGAACTTTCAATGTCAAGACATTCGCTATATGTTGCTTAGTCCAACTATTATATTTACTCCAATACTAAGCAGTTACTTTAGATAATTTATTTTATAGAACGTTCTGTTCTTTAGTAAAATGGTGCATGCAGGTTTCATGTTTGTTATACCTTCATCTCACAAGAGAATTCTGTTTGTGTCTGTGAAATATGACATATTTGCTTTTACAAGAAGTGAATTTGTTTTAATAATTGTCTGACTCTGGTAGTGAGGTCTCTGAATAGATAGAAGTTCTTCGCTATAGAAAAAATGAAAGTGATGTATTTAAACACTCAGTTGAAAGTCTTTCCATGAATAGAAGGTCACTCTAAAAACTGCAAAACAAAGCTAAAACAAATCAATTACCTTTCCACAGATAAATTGTTGTTTCTATTGCTGTGTGGTTTTAGCTGTTAGCAAAAAGTATAAATGCTTTTGGGTGACACAAATTTTACTTCCAATGATAACATAAATCCATGATTTGTATTATTAGCCAGCTTCTTGCTGGCCTATAAACTTTATGGACTGTTTTTTTTTTTTGTGATAGGAGAGCTATGCAGGGTATGTTGGGGAAATCAGTAGCTTTAAATATATTGAATGGAAATGATCAATATATTCTAGAAATATAAAATAATAATGCTAGAAGTGACAGTTAGTGAAATCTCTGGGAAGTTATGAATAATAGTATATACTAATGTTTAAATATATTATGACAATCTCTCCTTAAAAATCAAACTGCAGCTCTAAATCATATTCTGATAGTCATTGCTATCTGGAATTAAGCTGAATTATGAGCAGCCATTGCCTAGGATGTGAATATAGATATACAGGGGGTTTTAATACTATCATTTTTTAGCATTGGTCAGTGTTTGGAGAAACTTCAGTCATACATTGACAAAACTGTCTTCTGTTTTCAGAGATCTGGCAGAAATACCTTCCTGTATTTCCTATAGGTCAGTGTATATCCAAAGCATATATTTATGTCTATGTGTTGTCCTAAAACTGGCTGAAATTTTAAAACTTGCCTTAAGGATATGGATGCCCAGCTCTCATTAATTTTAATTCAATTAATTAATTTGGTTACTCATTTCCCATTAATTTACATTAATTTTAATGTGAATTGGGCATCCAAATCCCATAGGCAGGTTTAAAAATATCAGCTAGAATATAATGAATATCCAAGGGAAGGGAATTCCAGAGCATGTTGGAACTTCTCAGGTGTAAAAGTTCTGTTAAAGAGCCGTTATGTTCCTTTGCATTGTCAGGAGTCACAAGTGATGCTCTCTCTGAAAAAACAAGCCTCTGACAGCTCTTCAGAAGTCAATCAACAACCTGAATTATGCCTTAAGAAAGCAAGAAGGTAGCGTAAGCCTAATGGTGACTGCTCAGTGCTAAATTACAGCAGCTTGTTGCATCTGAAGGACAAATAGCTATGCTCAAGTGGAAGCATACAGATTTCATTGGTACAGTATTGGAATATTACGCTAGTGTCACATAAAGATTTCATGGCCCTATGGTTTGTTACAGCATCCCCATTCAATGGCAATAACTGAATATTTTAGACCAGCCCTGGCAATCTCAGGGTAAGCCTAGCAATACCGGTGGACCCATTGAGTTTCTTGGCTTCTACAGGTGGTGCGAGATTGCCAGAACGATGGGCACCACCACCCAAATAAGGACAGATGCAGCAGGGTAAGCATGCTCCATCAAATAGTGCATGTGCCTTTTTCAGGCATTTGGTCAGGTTCTTCTGCCACTAGTCAACTTCATCATTTGGTTTGATTTGGGTTTTTTTTCTCTCCTAACATGTGCTTATGGCTGTTTTCCCTGAGAAGTGTTTAGCTGATATTTTCATTCATTTTCCTTCCTAGACTTACACTTAATTATCTTTCTGCACATCTGTTTTTTCCTTTAAAATTTAGAGGTGAAGACCCTTAATCTCTGAACAACTTTCTTGCATAAGAAAAATAATAAGAAAATAGTTTCTTCAGCACCTTTCCTGTTGCTCTATGGTTGTTTCATGGAAGTTTCAAATACCGGAATTGTAAACAGTGTGTTTCTTTCTGCTGTTGTATCTAATTTATTTCATAAACCAAACACTGAGAAATCATTATCAAATATAAAGTTGGTGACCAAGTCAACAGGAGCCATTATTAGTCTTAATACAATTAATCTCTTTTCTCTTTTTTTTTATGTTTGTGGAAAGCATCATTCCTTTTTCTTTTTAATTATCAGATGGCAGCCACTTTTGTTTACAATAGAACTATACTGGAGAAATTAAATTTCGCAATTAGCAATTGAAAAAGAAGAGCAGTTTAAATTGCAAAATAAGCAAGTCAAAACTCCCTTAATTAATTTTATCATTACTTTTTTTAAAAAAAATGCAGTTTAGCTGCACAGGGGAAAATGTCACTTAATCATGCTACATTTAATTGGAACAAATAATTATAGTGAAATATTAATCATTATGCACTGAAGCCCCATTTAAGATGTAATCAGTCTGAATTGAAGACAGCCTGCTTCCTGCATTAATTTGAGCCGTAACCTTACTAAAGTGTGTTTCCTATGAATAGATGTAGAATACTTGTATCTGTTCTAAAACTGTAGATAGCTTGAATATAAAATGTCATTTAACTAAGCTATTGTGTATGAAAACTGCCACTGTGGGAGCCTGTACACAACCTGGAAGAAACATTAGGATGGAGTTTTCAAAGCCCCTGGTATGTGCTGTCAGTATCCACTGTCAAGTTTAGTCTCATGGGGGGTTTTACCACTGATTTCAATGGAAGCAGAGTTTCTAAATAATCACTCTCAAGGACTGGGGAAAAAAAAAAAAGTAATAATAATGATTGCATCGATCAGTTTCTATCTAAATGTCCTCTGTTTTTAAATTTAAATAAAGATGGATTTGTTGTTCTGGATGGCTTACACATCTATTAATTATACATGCACATAGTATTTAATTATCTTGAGTAAGTATTGCAATTTTCTTGAATTAGAGATGGATTATTCCATTCAGATTTCAGAAATTGGACTTGATTATGTTTGTCAGTTCATAATTGGCTTTGAATTACTAGCTGTGGTGTGGGTATTAGGAAGTTTTTGAATGCTTGGAAATCCTACAAGTTTAGGATCTTCTCGTGGTACAGATGTTCTGCTCCTGGAAGCCCATGTGAAGTCTGAAGCTATGAAGACCATTCGTAACCTCTTCCAAGCTTCTCATTGCCTCAGCTTGTAGCCTTTCAGATTATGATTCTGAAGCATTCATTCTCTGGGTTCATATTTAATAAAATTAGAAACATTCAAATGTAATAGACCCAAAGCAAGTGCATATGTTGTAAGTATGGACTACAGACAGTAGACTTGCATCTGAGCATAACACCTTATCTCTTACTTAAACACGCGAGGAAATGCAAATGGCAATTGCCTATATGTATACAGAAGTATACGAACGTTGTCTAGGAGCTAACAGTTCCTCAGCACTCTCACACAGTTTAACACCTGTATGAGGTCAAATTTGTAGATGATATTGGTATTTGCGTGTCCACTGATAGCATCCAAACACTCTGAAATACATATGTCTTTAACTATGGCCATGGTAAAATGCCTGTTAAAACCTGAGCCTAAACTGATATAAACTGCTAACTTTGAAGCAATGCAGGTGATCTCACTTTGTTGTGCAAATGAAGGGGCATTTTTTGGATATTTACCTTTGTTCAATAATGGGACAAGGGGAAGTGAGAAGAGGGAGAAGGGGAGAGAAACTTGCTCCGGGAATTTGCTGTGACCCTAGTTCAGCTCTCCACTTTTGACAAGCAGTCAGAGCATCGGATAATTTCCTCCCCTGAACTGGCACAGAGTAACTCTACAAATGCTGTACAATGTTTCCCTATTAAGGAATACACTTTACAGGTGCTCGGTTTTCCATGTGGCTCGATATAAACAGTTAGCCAAGCAGGTACTATCTCTGTGGTCAGAGTGAGAGGGCTTTGCTCGCTTTTCCTCCTGAGCTGCCTTGCTCCTTAATGTTCCAGATGCCTGCCAGAGTTTGCCTTTTCTATGAAGAGCTCTGGCTAAACATTTCTGCACAGGAACTGGCAGTTTGTAGTCAAGATGTGAGTGGAAAAATGTGTGCGTGTGAGGGGTAGGAGAGGGGAGTGGAAAGGAAGAAAGCACATAGAAGCTATTTTCTGAGAAAGCTTTGGAGTTCAGGTTTTCTGTCAGGTGCCTTTGCCTTTGACAGGAGTCAGGACTCGCTGAATGGATAAAAGGGGAGAGAAGAAAAAAGCAAGACCGAAGCAATTTAAGATACTATCCAGTGTATCTAAGTGCTGGATATCATTCAATGGACAAGTTTAATTTAAGCAATGCTTCTACAGAGTATATTAACCTTTCTACCCTCCCTACCCCCATGCTGAGCAGTAACTGTCTTTTCTTGTTTTTAAAAAATATCTTACCAACTCTACTGCACCATTTTTAATATTCTCTTTGAAAGAGATATATCCCAGGAGTCATCTGATTGGAATCATGCTAATCCACCTGCTCTGTGCCCCAGTAAAGAAGGTAAATATAGATTTTAAATGGGCTTAATATGAAAAAAGCAGGGAGGTGGGAGAAGGGCAAGGCAGCAGCAGGAGTCAGGTTGTCTGGCAGCAGAATGGATGAAAACTATGTAGTTAGGAGGCCAAAATGAGTTTGAAGGAACCTGTGGGTACGTGGGTCAAATATTCTGCCAGTGTAAATGTCACAGGTGTGCTGACTTTGGTAAATCTGTGCCCATTTATTTCAATAGGACAGTTAGCAATGCTTTCTAGTACTAGTTAATTATAGCTGGTACCTTAGGTTCCTATCCATGCGCATGAGTTGCCCATGTTTTGTATCTTCTTTTCTTGTCTGGTCTCTGACATGACTTTTATAATGTCTCCTGAAATACTTGCTGACTTTATCTAGTGAGTTTGGCACCCGTGGCTTGGACAAACCTCCTCTCATTCAGTATTTGAGTAACAGTTCTAGTTAGGATAAATTGTGCTTTAAGCTGAATTTTTATGTCCTGTTTTTGTTGTTTGGGTTTTTTTTTGTTGTTGTTTAACTGGCATTTTCTATTTAACTTTTCAGTTAAGCTGTAAAAAAATGAAAATGAAAAACCTTCATATGCTTAAGTCTGATAAAAATGTTTTTGCCACCAAAATGCTCTGTGGACATGCAGAAGGGTTGTAGTCCTGACAGGATACTGGTAGTGTGCTAATAGTGTCAGAAGCTGATAGGTGTTCTCACCTATTTAATGTGCACAAAGCATCAGTGCACTTTACAGTGTGTATTAATGCATATTAGAGGTAGGTAATATTAGAGTCAACTCAGACTCCTCCATCAGCAAATGTCCAGGCCATTGCTTAAGGACAGCACTATACATTTTCTTCATGGCTTTCAGTACCTTAAAATCCAAGGAGACCCAGATATATCCAAGTATATTTGATAGCATTAATAGCATTTGATGGCACTATCTGGATTTTTCTTCCATGAATCAGTCCAATTGCTTATGCACTTGGGTGTACTTTAAACATCTACAACATCCTACGTCAAGTATTTGTACCGACATTAATACCTACTCTGAGGTCTCTTCTGTGAAGTCTGACTGGGTCAGGTGTTTGAATGAATTTAGAGAATAGCACTTGGACCATTGCATCTCCTTTGGCTTGGAGGTTTGACAGTGTTAGTCTATGAGGCCAGAGCAGTTCTTCCCACAGGGATGACTTCCAGGTCCAGCAGTAAGTACCTTTGTGTGCTAGAACAGCTACAAGTAACAATTGCAGTCGTTTCCAGTATTTGAATGAATCTATACTATACATATTGATCTTTATAGCTAGCCCTTTTCAGTGTTAAAAAGTGAAAAAGAAGCTGGAAAAATCAATGCATCAATAATTGAAACATTATGTTTTAGATTATAATGTGGGTGGCATGTTGAAATAAATTCATCCAGATGGCATCAGAACTCACCGTCTGGAATAATTTATCTAATGCATGTTAAGAACTAGTGTAATAATTTCAAGTAGGGGTCTGGATAAAAATGGCTCAATATATTTTGGAGCAGCTACAGTTCCTTCTGATTTTGTGTAATAGGTAAGTTCAGACACTTCACTTCTGAAAATGTGGTCTATGAGAATTTTTAATGGGCTCCACCACAAAGTCCTTTTTATATGACAAATAGGGCTGCAAGACCTCAGCTTGTTTGCAGAAAAGCCACAGATGAAAAACACTGACAGCCACTGCCCAAAAAAGAACAGCTGTATAATTTATGATGGGTCACCCATTTTGAATGTTGTAAAGTTATATCCAAAGCTGTCACCTTCATAGATTGAGTGACCTCTTGCAATAGTAAAGGTATAAAATAGAGGAACATATCTTACAACTTATTAATCTTTAGAAAAACAGTCAGAAGGATTTCTGACTGCTGTTTGCAGCTACCAAAAAGTATGAGACAAAACACTTCTATGAAAGTTTGTGGGGAAAATAAATAAGCATTTTGGAAAAAAAAGACTTTGCATCTTCTTTCTGGGTGGGATGACTTTGATCTTTAAATACTTACAAATGAATCCAAATAGAGTTTGGGGCTTTCTAAAGTTTGCATAAGTGATTTACACTTCAAAAGGCCCTGCAGTAAACACCAGTTAAGGTCCCAAAAGTATTCAAGATTATGATTAACTTGAGAAATCCTGTGTTAATAATTAGTGGGGTTGACTCCTGGGTGAAATTACATATGGGGGAAAAAAAATCATGTATCATCACACACTGGGTTCTGGACTTCGAAATCAGTTTCTGTTTTAAATCACAGTTAAGTATGTGATGGAACATTAGCATTTACATTTGAGTTCATAGGAACATCAAAAAATCATATAAAGGATGTTTAACAGCATTACAAAAATGTAGTTCACTTTTCTGTGACCTCTGTAGGGCCACATAAGTTGATAAACAATGCAATTTTTCTTATACCATCAACATACTATGGATCAAAGTTCTTCTTAGACACTGAAACAAGACCAAAACTTCTGTTCCTGTCTGAGATCACTGTTTAAATGTAAGTAAAGAAACATGAAATATGGCTTGACTACATGGAACAGCATTTCTATTGAACAGAGTGGGTATTTAAAAATAAAAATAAAGGCAAAGAAAGGTTAACCACCATCTAGTACTACAAGATGCATTCTGCTATCCTTTATGCCCAAAGCAGTATCAGTCCTTTCCACACAGTGAGAGTTTCCCTAGCCTGAGTTACAAAATCGTGTGGATGGGGTGAGACTGCTGAACATCATCTAGACCACTTCCCTCATTCAAAGCAGTTCCAGTTACAGAGGGTTGGTCAAGGTCTTTTCTGGTCAAGTTATGGGAATCTGCAAGGATGGAGATCTTACAGCCTCACTGGGCAACCTGTACCAGTGTTTGACCACTCACATGGTGGGGAAAAAAAAAATAATCCTTATATCTGAGAAATTTCTTGTGTTGCAATGTGTCTGTGTTGCCTCTTGTCCTAGCACTGTGGGAATGTGAGGAGAGTCTCGGTCTGTCTTCACTAATTTTCCCATTACATAGTTGAAAACAGATGTCAGATCTGCTGCTGAAGCCTTCTCTCCAGGCTGAACTTGTTCTCTTAGCCTCTCCTCACATATGCCCTAGTCATCAGGGTGGCATTTCAGAGCCCTGAGTGCACCATGTCCTGCAGCTCCTCTCCTGAAGGATGTAGAAGCCTCCACGTGCTACTTGAGAGCTGCGTTTACGCTCCAGTCCTCAGCCTCAGCACTTGCCTGAGCAAAGTTGTGGCTAAGTTTGTTAACGAAGTGGATCAGGACCATGGCAAAGGCAGACTGGGTCTTGTGTCTCATTTCTTCCTTTATCAAACTGCCTGAGGTATCAACACAAGATGTTAACCTCTTTACTTCAGTTGATGTGAATCATTATGACATCTCTAAAATCACTTTTATGCTATTTCTTATTATATCATCTGAGGTTCTGATCCATCTTTCATTTTCCACTGGGGCAGATACAGCTCCAGGCCAAATCGTGTCACATGTACCTCACTGCCTGATGAAAATGGGGGAAAATAATTATGCTTTTCTAATTTTTCACATTTCCTTCCATCTCATAAAGCCACACCTCCTCATTGCCATGAAAGAGTATTGGAGAAAGAGATATTTTTATTCTGCATTAGGCACCTAAAAAGTAAACATTAAAGTAACAAATGGCTATCTCACATGGATTAGCATGTGCACCACAGTTCTGTTACAGAACTGCCTTAGAGGGAAAAAGGCGGCTGCATATGTGAATTTGGACAGGCCACTCAAGGGATTTCAAGAGGTCATCTTGTTTATCCATCTTTTCTGCACCAGGATCAACTCTGTCTGAAGTTTTCTGGCAGAAGGCTGTTTAAGAATGTTATTAGAGACCTCGAATGACATACCATAACCTGCCTAGATAATTCATCCTAGTGCTTTACGACCCTCCCTACAAAAGGTTTTTCCTAGCCTTGTACCCTTTGCTACTCTTCGGAAGTTCATTCTTTTCTACCTATGCCCAGTGGACATACAGTTTTTTAGCCTGTTTTCTGCAGCAGATCTTTCCCAAATATCAATATTAGTATGTGTATGTATACATCCTTTTTAGAGTACCAAATAGCATTTAGCTACATTTATATACACAATGTAAGTGTGTATATGCACACAGAAACTGATAATTACCCTGCTCTAACCAAATCTGCCTCTTACAGACAAATCATTACTGAAAGTATACTATATAGTAAAGAAGGTGTAAAACATTTTGTTTATCAGAAAGTTTTAAAATTTTGAATGTCTAATAGTTGATCCTTAATAGCTCCTAGATGTACCCACCCAGAATATAACTGGCTGCACCAAGTGACATCTGTGATAAATACGCTATCAAAGACATTCATGCAGCGTCTGTCCATCCAAATATAATTTCTACAGTGGAGCACAATGCTCTTTGCTGTATTTCACTTGGCTAACAGTTACTCATTCAGCACTGGGAAGGCATGGCGTCCAAAGTGCAGTAAAAATATTTGGAACACATGAAAATGAAGACATTTCTTTAGTAGGAAGCAAATGCTAGGCCTTCTTTTGCTGCTGGAGAGGAAAAAAATTTAAAAGAATACTAAGAGCTGATACCTCACCAAAGTTTCAAAGCATATGTCCTTAACAAAACACCCTGAGAACGGTTGTTTCGATGGCATCAGTTTCATGACAACCATATTGGAGGCTGGATGCATGATTCCTAATAGCAGGAGCTATACACTGTTTTTTTAACACAGAATGCAAAAGACCCCTTAGGAAACTGCTAGCTAAATACCTTGGACCCATTTTTCCTGGAGGTACTAGGTACCACTGAAATTTTTCATCAGCAGTTGTTCCATCCCTCACTCCTCTAAAATGCAATACCGGTGCTGCTTTTGTCTCAATGCTCTTGTGTCTTCCTCTGAAAAATCCTGCTTTGTCATTTGTGATGTGAGGTAAATTACTGGATCTGCTATGTACCAAAACCCAGAATTTCTGAAAGTTGTGTATGCAGCAGTGTCCTTAAGCCAGACTATCTTGTTTCTTTTCACGGTTGACTCTAAATCACATAATTTAGAAGAAAGCTAAGGAAATAGCTTTATGTTGTGTGAATTCTATTAATTACTATACATAAATTCCTCATGCAGGTGTAACTGATACTACTGTAATTTCCATCCCTTTTCTCATTGGGCTCCCCTTTCTTTTTCCACATTCTCCTTCTCCTTACCATAGTCCTCTATTCTCCCATGTCTCATGGAGACATATGCTCATGGTGATAAACGAAATAGATGGTTGGACTAGATGATATCTAAAGATCATCTAAATGATACAAAATTATCTTTAAAGGTCCCTTCCAACGTAAACCATTCTATGGCCCTGTGATTCCTGTTTCTGCTTTCTCCCCTATCCTTGCACTAATGTCATTTTCTTGTAAACTCCAAAATTCTTATGATTTCCTTGCTGAGTAAGAGCTGAGTGAGGAAGACTTGCTTGGCCTCCTATGACCACCATGACTTTAGTAGTGAAGAAGTAAATAATGCAGAATTTTTTTTCTAGTGCTGCAGGTTTTATCATCAGCAGCGCTTCATCGAAGAAAACTGCTGTCAGAAGGGCTGTCGGACTCCTGAGTGTTATGTTTTTTCCCTCTTAAACTTGACTCAGTCCTTGGTTTTGTGCTTATAGTAAAAGGGTTTTTTTCTGAAAAGGCAAAATATATTTCACAGAGGGAACTTCTATGCCTGGGAAACCATGCAGAAATCTAAGTAGAACTCTTATTTGGGGCTATTATTAAAAAAAAGAAAAAAGCTTAGGCTTTCAATTATATTTAAATGACACAGTCTAAGCTGGCTGTACCCACTGTTCAGCCCCAGTACTACAATGTACCATTACTAGCCTTAAAATAGAAACTCTCCTAACCTCCCTTGCCTGTAATGAATTGCCTCCCTGTATCAAATTAAAACAAACAAACAAACAAACACAAACTTCTAGTGTTATTCTTTGGTTAGTTCTGGAGGAAATTTTCCCTTTACAGGGTTTTCAATGTTAGCATTTTCTGTGAGATTTTCACAAATATACATTTGTTGTGTCAAGCAAATATGTGTTAAGTATGGAAAACATAAATCTTCCAAAATGTTTTCTGCCTTCTTGATGATTATTTTAAAACTGCTGAAGTTATTGATGGCATTGTATGGTTTTCTTCATTTGTTCTGATGTTTGCTCCATCCCTTACTGGATATGGCAGGGACCATTGTCTCCAAGGATGAGGACAAGGCTCAGGTACTTAATGCCTTCTTTGCCTCTGTCTTTAATAGCCAGGCCAGGTATCCCCAGGGTATTCAGCCCCCCTGAGCTGGAAGACAGGCATGGAGAGCACAATAAACTCCCCATAATCCAGGAGGAAGCAGTTAAGGACCTGCTATGCCACCTGGATACCCACAAGTCTATGGGGCCCGATGGGATCCACCCAAGAGTACTGAGAGAGCTGGCAGAGGAGCTTGCCAAGCCACTCTCCATCATTTATCCGCAGTCCTGCTTAACAGGGGAGGTCCCAGATGACTGGAGGCTTGCCAATGTAACGCCCATCTATACGAAGGGCTGGAAGGAGGATCCTGGGAACTATAGGCCTGTCAGCCTGTCCTCCATACTAGGGAAGATCATGGAGTGGTTCATCTTGAGAGTGCTCACAGGGCATCTGCAGGACAACCAAGGGATCAGGCCCAGCCAGCATGGGTTCATGAAAGACATGTCCTGCTTGACCAACCTGATCTCCTTCTATGACCAGGTGACCCGCCTAATGGATGAGGGAAAGACCGTGGACGTTGTCTACCTGGACTTTACTAAAGCCTTTGACAGCATCTCCCACAGCATTCTCCTGGAGAAGCTGGTGGCTCGTGGCTTAGACAGGTTTACTCTTCGCTGGGTAAAGAACTGGCTGGATGGCCAAGCCCAGAGAGTTGTGGTGAACGGCGTTAAATCCGGCTGGCGGCCGGTCACCAGTGATGTTCCCCAGGGTTTGGTTCTAGGGCCGATCTTGTTCAATATCTTTATCGGTGATCTGGATGAGGGGATTGAGTGCTCCCTCAGTAAGTTTGCAGATGACACCAAGCTGGGTGGGAGTGTTGATCTGCTGGAGGGCAGGAGGGCTCTGCAGAGGGATCTGGACAGGCTGGATCGATGGGCAGAGGCCAACTGTATGAGGTTTAACAAGGCCAAGTGCCGGGTCCTGCACTTGGGTCACAACAACCCCATGCAACACTGCAGACTTGGGGAGGAGTGGCTGGAGAGATGCCCAGTGGAAAGGACCTGGGGATGCTGGTTGAGAGCCGGCTGATCATTAGCCAGCAGTGTGCGCAGGTGGCCAAGAAGGCCAACAGCGTCCTGGCCTGTATCAGCAATTGTCTGGCCAGCAGGAGTAGGGAAGTGATTGTGCCCCTGTACTGGGCACTGGTGAGGCTGCACCTGGAATCCTGTGTTCAGTGTTGGGGCCCTCACTACAAGAAGGACGTTGAGGTGCTGGAGCGTGTCCAGAGAAGGGCAATGAAGCTGGGGAGGGGGCTGGAGCACAAGTCTGATGAGGAGCGGCTGAGGGAACTGGGGTTGTTTAGTCTGGAGAAGAAGAGGCTGAGGGGAGACCTTATCGCTCTCTACAACTACCTGAAAGGGGGTTGTGGCGAGGTGAGTGTTGGTCTCTTCTCCCAAGTAACTAGTGATAGGATGAGAGGAAATGGCTTCAAGTTGCGCCAGGGGAGGTTTAGATTGGATATAAGGAAAAATTTCTTCACCGAGAGGGTGGTCAGGCATTGGAACAGGCTGTCCAGGGAGGTGGTGGAGTCACCATCTCTGGAAGTGTTCAAAAAACATGTGGATGTGGCGCTTGAGGACATGGTTTAAGCGACACGGTGGCACTGGATTAATGGTTGGACTTCATGATCTTGAAGGTCCTTTCCAACCTTAGTGATTCTGTGATTGCTGGTTTATTTTCTGTTATACTTAAGACTTTTTCAAATTCAGAGGCTTGCATTTTGAGTGCCTGGTTTCCATTGAAATAAAGGAAATTAGATGACTGATCCCTTGAGTGTCAGGAAAAAATAATTGTTGTATGCTTGGCCCTGTATCCACGGAGGACAGTAGACAGTCTTCTAATCTCCTCTGTGATCTAATGGACTTTGTGTACCAAGTTGGTTCACATTGCAAGTTATAATACAGAATATAATATCCCATCCTATGTGATATTTTGCTGATTTTATTTGATAAGTTTTATTTCCACTGGAATAATTTCCTTTGCATTTACAAATAAATTTTAAACCATAAATATGATTAAACAATGCAAAACAATTTTTTTCTTTCAAATTATCTTGATGCCCACACACATATTTCCTATGTAGGGAAAAGCTATGGGGTGGGTGGGTGTATTCAGCAGTATTTTGAGAAAGGTTTGTGCTTTTCATGGGATAACTCAAGCTGGAAAGGACTTCAGGAGGTCCTCGTCTGACCTCGTGCTCAAAGCAGGTCAGCTCTGGGGTCACACCAAGTTGCTCAAGCCTTGATCCCACTGGGCCCTAAAAAAGCCCCAGTATGGAGACAGCATAACCTCTCTAGGTAGCCTGTTCTGTCACCTCATTATCTTCAAATATATTTCCATATATCCAGCTGGAAACCATCCTGTTTCAGCTTATAACTGATGTCTGTTGTTTTCCCAGGGTGCAACTCCATTGAGAGCCTGTATCTACCTTCTCTAGGCACTTCTTTTTAGCACTGGTGAGGCCACACCTGGCGTGCCTTGTCCAGTTCTGGGCTTCCTGGTTAGAAGAGAGACATGGACATACTGGCTTGAGTCCAGGGGAAGGGTCGCTAAGCTGATGAAGGGACTGGAGCACCTCTCCTATGCGGGAAGGCTGAGAGAGCTGGGGCTGTTCAGCCTGGAGAAGAGAAGGCTCCGGGGCATCTTATCAATGTAGACAAATACCTGCAAGGGAGGGTGTGAAGATGACAGAGCCAGGCTCTTCATGATGCCCAGAGACAGGACCAGAGGCAACGGGCACACACTGCAACACAGGAGGTTCCCTCTGAATGTCAGGAAACCCCTCCTTACTGTGAGGGTGACCGAGCACTGGCACAGGTTGCCCCAGGGAGGTTGGGAAGTCTCCGTCCGTGGAGCAGATATTAAAGCACTGTCTGGACACAGTCCTGGGCAATTGGCTCTAGGTAGTCCTGCTTGAGAAGGGGTACTGGACCAGATGACCTCCAGAAGTGTCTTCAAACCTCAACTGTCCTGTGATTCTCAATCCCCTGCCTGCAGGCAGGGCCAGCTGCTGTCGGGTGCCCCCGAAGCCCTCCTTACCTTTGGCTGAACCAGCCCCACTCCCGCTCCAGCCCCAAACCCCCTGGGGGCTTCCATTAGCCTTGCTGCAGTTTTTTGGATACCTTTCCTGTAGTGGGTTCCCCCAAACTGGTTGCAGTAACAGGGGATGATAACGTTTCTCAATTCACAGGCTACGCTCCTGTGGATAACAGCCCCCATGTGGTAGCACCGTCACCTGGTGGCTCTGTGCTTCGGCCAGATTACCCCTCCCATAGGGAGGGTCACTGTCACACCAGTCCCAGGGAGGGTCCCCAGCATTCCCTGTAGCCCCAGACCCAGATGGGGGCATCATCCCTGAGGGCTGAGGCTGCTACGATGGGTTACTCTCTCCACATACTTGCCATGTGGCAAATGGGGGACTGAACCCTGTGGGGCATAGCCACCACTGTTCTTCAGTCCCATTCTGTCTGGACAAGCATCTAGATTTCTTTCTGCATCCCCTTACACCAGTTGCCCTGCTAACTGCAAAAATCTCAATTATTGCCATCCTAGCAGCTAACTCATTGTCCCCACAGCAGCTGTCTGGTAGCCCAACACTATCTAGTCAGCAGGCACTTAAAGACCCTTTTTAATCAAGAACTGGAGAAACTGGAAACTGGAGCTATAAGTGGCAAAGCCCCTAGAAGCTACCAGAAGCAGTTAAAACAAACAATCAAAATTTAAAAACCCTATTATTAGAAAAAAAACCAAACAAAACCAACAAGCAACCTCACAAACAGGAGGTGAGATAAAATTTTTAAAATTAAGCGAAAAAAACCACATAATAAAAGAAGTTGTGGACTAGATATACTATACGTATCTATACAGGTTGCTTTATTTGCGTTTTATAGTCCATTAGGCAGATATACCCTCATTTTTCCTGTATACTTCCCAAAGGATAAGTAAGTTTTATGCCAGCATTTTTTTTAATTCCCCTTTGAGCTAGTATGTCTACGTTATATACAGTTGCTTTGCTCTACTTACAATTTTAACAGAATGAGTGTAAGAATAGAGGCTCTTCCCTTAGGGAAAGTTCACGCCAGTCAGCCTATCGCTTCTTTCCTGGATCAACCCCCTTCCCCCCCTCCAAGAGTTTAGGGGTTGGTATATGTGCATACTCTTTTTACATGAATTCTCTGTGAATTATCTTAAATAACAAGTGTTTATGAATGACAGTAGGTAAGCAATTCACATCATTGCCAGTTGTCAATACATCAGTGCACACTCTCAGGTCTACCAGTTTTACTTTTGGAGATCAGCCATTGCCTAAGCAACAGTTTCCAACTGAATTAATTACTGCTTAGTACAGCAATATGTTCTGCTCTGTTAAGTTAGCCATCTGCTCTTCCTTTTCAGCTTGGTTGTCCTTCCATAGTGAATTATTTAACTTAATGTAAGCTATTTAACAATGCACATCAGAAGCCCTTTGACCACCAGAGGCGTTGTTGAATTATCAGGATACATTCAAAGCAATGTGATATTCCCTAGGAAAGGTGCCAGTTTTGTGACAGTGCGTATTTCAAATGCACCTAAGTGAGTCAGCTTAACCTCCTCTCCCAAACAAGGTTGTGAAGTTCCTGCGGAATTGTGGCTAACTTAGAAGCAATGAACGGTCCTATTTACTGTAGGTTGTGTTTGCAGCCCATGTTACATTGCCATGCTTTCCTGGACTCCCACATGAAGCAGAGGCCAGACAAGTACATTAACAACCATTTGTTCCTTCTAAATACAGATGGGTAGTGGTTAGATGGTTCCAGACCACTGGCATCTCTCATGCCATGAAGAACGCTACTGTCTGGACTTCTCAGCTGGAAATTTGGTGCCACTTTCATTTGAATGTCCTGAAAACTGAGGCTCCCTGCAGATTTAGTCTATATTTGTTAGAAGTATGTTGGACATGATTTTATAAGTGTATTTTGTCAAATAGCTTTTGCCTTTCTAGAGTACTTTGGAATTTGAGGTTTCCCTTGTTTTATATATATATGTGTGTGTTTATACATATACATATACATATACATATACATATACATATATATATTATGTGACCACTTTTGTCGAGCCTTAAAAATAATGTTTAATGATTTTGTATGAAAAGCCAATTAGTCACTTGAAAAAGCATATTAGTCAAACACTCACTTTGTTACAGTAGCGCAGTGTACAATGAAACTCTACAAAACCAGAACAGTGTTACCATGTGCTCTCTTTAGTTAAATATGCATTCAAGGTTCACTGTAGACTATAGCCTTAAATTAATAATTTTACTTTTGTTTGGAAAATTTCATTCTAAACCACAAATGTACATTTGAGATACTAATTTTTAGTATGCAACAGCAGATGGAAGGGTCAGGTTTTGTTGTCATTATTAATAGATCTGAGGAGAGTGTGCTTACACACCAGTTTTTTGCTATATACTGGTAAGAAGTTTATTAAAACTCTTCATAACAAGGTATCTACTGCAGCATAATGAAAAGAGTTGCCTTTCCCTGTTTTGTCTTGTATGGAAACAAGCTCTTATCATTCTCTCTTTGCCAGTTACTTACTACACATGTAATAAGATTTTTTCTGAATTGTATAGCATATGGAATTCAAAGGGTGCCTGAAAGTAAGATGGAATAGAGTTCATGTTGGAAAAAAGAATGACAACTTGTAGTGAATTAGAAGTGACAATTGTCAGAAAAGAAAGCAAGCATTTGCTCAAATTAAGGCAAAAAAACATTCCTAAGAGACTTGAAAGAGTGAGTTTTCACGTTGGAGGTTTCTCTATTCATGTTACTCAAAACCAGCAAAACTAAAGGAATTGAGATCATCTGCTTAAGTATCACAGCAAGACATCTTTAATTGTGAAGTATCGCAAGCTCTTCTGTTAAGCTGAAATAGATTCTCATTTTACAGGAACACTGCGGTAGGCTGTAATGCACTAAACAAGACTCCAAACATTATTTATCATCGTATGTCATAGTAGGTATATTGCTAGTGACCACTTATTAGAATCTTTCAGCTTATGCAGCAAAAATAAGGGAAAACATAATAAATTTAGCTGTAGGGCTTTCTTCATTTTGGAAAGCGATAACCTGCAGTAGTTGGCTGTGTATTTAAAGAAGGCTTCCCTCAGGTAGCTGTCTATGTAATGACTAGTATCAAAAGATATTCATGCACCTTTCTCTGAAACATCTGTTCAGCTACTGGCAGAATCAAGATAGTACATTAATTCAATAATAAGCTAATTTGATAGGGTTTTATTGTTGTTTCTCATAAACAACCATTTCTAAAATTAGCATTCCTATATATAGCTGGGCATGTCATATTAATAGAAAAATGTTTTAAAGGAAGACGTGTTGTTCTAGAGTTATTTACTTACTTAATACTAAAAATATTCCCTGGATTACCCATGACCCTGTAACATCTCCAATTAGAACGTTCTCACTGAGATCAGGAGTTCAAAAACATGTTTAAAAAGTGTGCTATGCACATGTTGATAAATTAGTATAGTCCAGCTGAGCTGATCCTGCCTGCCCAGTTCACCTCAGTGTAAAAGAAAGCTGTTCTGTTCAAATCTGAAAAATGCATCTAAGAAATTATTCCACTAAATCAAATCATTCCAATGTAGATATACCACTGAAATAAAATAATTACTTATAGAAGCTGCTTCTCCATCATATGCAAAACTTATCTCTTCCCTTTCTATTCCTAGCACTCTATATATTTAAAACAGTTTCACATTTATCTCCGTCGCCGAGCTGGTATATACCAGCTATTCAGGCAAAGGGCTGCTCCAAAATGAGCCACTGAGGCGATGGTGCCGGGGGACCCTTCCTAAAGCGGCAGAGCCGCGCAGGTGCAGGCAGAGAGAGGGGGGGTCCCGGACCCCTACTCCGGGCCGGCAGCGCGCGCTCCTGGCCAGCAGCAGCGCTGGCTCCACGTGGACGGGACAGGAGCGGCGGAGGCCAAAAACCCCACGTGCCGGAGCGGCCCCCAGGAGCGCGAGCGGCAGCTCGCGCAGGGCAGGCACGCGGGCGGGGTGCAGCCGCCCCCGGCACTCAGGGCTCTCCCGAGGAGCGGCCACCGCCCGTCCTGCAGAGGCCCCGCTGTGGTCTCCGCTCGGCCGAAGGCCGCGGCCAGAAGGAACATGGCGGCCCAGGCCGAGCTCCCGCTCGAGCACGCGGCTGTCCCGGTGTCCGGCTGCGGGCAGGGCCCGAGCCTGTCGCTCGTGCCGGAGGCGGCGGAGGCAACACCCGTGTGCGGTGCGGCCGGGTGAGCGACCTGCTCAGCCTGGGGGCAGAGCGGGCAGAGGCCGTGGGGAGGCTGAGGGGTACCGGGGAGTGCGAGAGGGAAGGGGGTCGGTGGAGCCGCCCCCGGCCGTCCCTGAGGCGGGGGTAGCCGGTGGAGGCTCCACAAGCAGCGGGGGATGCCCTGCCCTCCTGCTGAAGGAGGGACCTGAGAGACGCGGGGGAATGGAAGCAGGTCCCTGCTGGGGACGGCAGGCGGATCCCCTCCCGGCCTCCCGCACCGTCCCGGCTGCCCTCACACAACAGGCATGGGGCTCTGGAACCTGGGGGCCAGGCCCATGAGGACCCTGATGAAGGTCCATCCAGGGGGGTGCCGAGGGTGGGTCAGCCAGCCCCACGCATCAAGACGTCCTCTCTTAGGAGAAAAAGGAGGGTAATTGTCGTAGGTGACTCCCTGCTGGGGGTACGGAGGGCCCAATATGCCAACCGGATCCAATCCACAGGGAAGGCTGCTGCCTCCCCAGGGCTGGGTGGGAGATGGCACCAGGAAACTCCCCGGACCGGTTCGGTCCACTGATTACTGCCCGCTGTTGGTCATGCAGGTTGGCAGCCATGAGATTGCACAAATAAGTCCAAAAGTGATTAAAAGGACTTCAGAGCGCTGGGGCGACTGGTCGATGGAGCAGGAGCACAGGTAGTGTTTTCATCAGACCCTTCAGTGTCAGGGAGGAACACTGACAGGAACAGGAAAACACACCTGGTTAACACGTGGCTCAGAGGCTGGTGTTGTCAGCAGAATTTGGGGATTTTTGACCATGGGGCTGTTTACACAGCACTGGGCCTGCTGGCAGCAGATGGAGTGCAGCTGTCTGCAAGGGGGAAAAGGATTCTCGCTTACAAGCTGGCAGGCCTCATCGAGAGGGCTTTAAATGAGGTTCAAAGGGGGAAGGGCATGAAATCAGGCTCACTAGAGATGACCCTAGGGGTGGCATGCCGATATTAGGGATGAAATCGATAGCCCAGCTCAAGTGCATCTACACCAATGAACACAGCATGGGTACCAAACAGGAGGAGCTGGAAGCCATTGTGCAGCGGGACAGCTATGATGTAGTCACCATCATAGAAACATGGTGGGATGACTCTCATGACCGGAGTGCTGCAATGGATGGCTATAAGCTCTTCCAAAGGGATAGGCATGGAAGGAGAGGTGGTGGGGTGGCTCTGTATGTTAGGGAGAGTTTTGATTGTATAGAAATCAACAACTGTGAAGACCAAGTTGAGTGCTTATGGGTAAGGACGAGGGGGAAGGCCAACGAGGCAAATATCCTGCTGTGAGTCTGTTATACACCACCTAACCAGCATGAAGAGGCAGATGAAACATTCTATAAGTGACTGTCAGAAGTCTGGCAATCACCAGCCCTTGTTCTTCTAGGGAACTTCAATCTACCAAACATCTGCTGGGTGTATAACACAGCCGAGAGGAAACAGTCTAGGAGGTTCCTGGAGTGCGTGGAGGATAACTTCCTGATACAGCTGGTGAGTGAACCTACCAGGAGAGGTGCCTTGCTTGACCTGCTGTATACAAACAGAGAAGGATGGGTGGGAGATGTGGTGTTTGGAGGCCATCTTGGGCTTAGCGACCATGACAGGATAGAATTGTCAATTCTTGGTGAATTAAGAAGGAGGGTCAGCAAAACAACTACCATGGACTTCCTGAGGGCAGACTTTGGCCTGTTCAGGTCACTGATAGAGAGAGTCCCTTGGGAGATTGTACTGAGGGGCAAAAGGGTCCAGGAAGGCTGGACAGTCTTCAAGAAGGAAATCTTAAAGGCGCAGGAGCAGGAAGCCCCCACGTGCAGTAAGACGAAATTGTGGGGAAGATGACCGATGTGGCAGAAGACGGAGTTTTTGCTGGGACAAGGGGAAAAAAAGGAGAATTTATCACCTTTGGAAGAAGGGGCAGGCAAATCAAGAAGAGTATACGGATCTCGCTAGGTCATGCAGAGAAAAAATTAGAAAGGCAATGAAGATGGGGCTGGAGGGAGAGGCTGCCAGTGGGACGTGGGGGAAGGCTGGGGGGGGAAGACGGCCAGCCACGCCCGGCCCCGGGCTCTTCTGTGGGGCGCAGCCGGTGCCGGGATGGCCGAGGCCCGTGCAGCCCCGCAGCAATGCCCCCGAGGCGGAGAGCAGCTGGGAACTGAGCTCGGCCTGGCTGTCGTGGCCAGGAGCTGCCCTGACACCAGGCCCGGGCTGGCCAGCACGGCGGGGGCCGCTGCGCCGACACAGCCGCCTCCATCCCGCGCCTCCTCCTTCCCCCACAGGTGCGCCACAGGCAGCCACAGGCAGCAGCGCAGCACAGCTGGACCAGCATGTCGCCCCTCCATGGGGACCGGCTGCCGCCAGTCCCCGGCCCGGCGAGCTCCCAGAGCACTGGGGGCCTGTGCACACAGGTAAGGGTCTCAAGGGGGATGGGGCCCAGCGCCTTCCCGAGGCCGGGAGGTGCCGAAGGCAAGGCGGGAGGTGCCGGAGGGGACAGGTGCGGACCTGCAGCAAGCTGAGACCCCCGTGCCGTGCCTGGCCGGCTGCCGGGGCACATCGGGGGTGCTCCCTGGGCCTGGGGAGGGCCACGTGGGGTCCAGCCCTCTCCTGAGCTGGCTCTGGTGGCAGGGCGGCAGCCACCCGCGGGGCTGAGTGCTGCCCTCAGAGCTGGCAGGACGGCCTGGGCGCAGGGGGTTTCCCACTGGGATGTGGGGGAAAAGGACCAGAGGCACGCGGCCTTTCTCCACCCCTTCTCTTGCAGGCGGACAGGCGGGAGGCCTGGGGGGCGCTGCCCCGCATCAAGGGCACACGGCGAGAAAGCACGGCCGTGCCACACTTGCCGCGTTGCCCAGGGCTTGAAGCGACACAGGCAGCTGCACCCTGGCGCGCACCTGCAGCTCCAGCGGCAGCATCGGCAAACGTCACCAAGCTGCCCCCCCTGCCAGCAGCAGCCTCCGGTTCTTCTTGGAAAGGCGGAGCACATGCCGTGGGCCTGGCGGCCAGCGGCCACCGAGAGCTTGTGCCACCTGCTCAGGACATCCTTGATGACTGGGGCATGGCAGCGAGGGCTGAGAGAAGATGGGGACCTGCCCCACACAGCCCCACAACCCACAATGTCGCTCTGGAGGCCTCCGTCCAGGCGTTGGCGTCAGGGGTCCTGAGTCACGCCGCAGCCGCCAGCTGGGAACACGGCCAGCAGCTGGCGGCACAGGGACCCCTTACACACCCCGTTCTGGCGTCACCGGCAAGAAGAGCTGAGGTGCAGGCTGCGTGGGCTTGCAAGGTCCCTGCAGCTCCGCCAGGGCTTCATCCCTACGCTCAGTGGGGTACCAGGGCTGCCGGCAAGGCCTATGAACCAGCCTCCCTGGGGAGCTGCACCGAATGGCTCTGTGAATGGCCGACGGCAAGGCAGGGCCGTCGTCTGCCACCCTTGCGACACGCACGCGGCGCGCCGCTGCGCACAGGGCCCAGCAGTGCTCCAAGGCGTCTTGTGCTCGTGCAACTCAAGGTGGTGGATATGGAGGAGCTGGAGGAAGAGGACGATGATGAAACCGATGAAGACCTGTCAGGAGAGAGTCTGCTGGAGGAAGAGTACGATGATGAAACCGATGAAGACCCGTCAGGAGAGAGTCTGCTGGAGGAAGACATCTCCACCTACACCATCTGCGACAGCTCCGGTCTGCCAGGACTCGTCCAGGAGCTAGATGCAGGCCCCCAGGAGGTGTCCAGCTCGCCCAGCAGCATGGCCGGAGACACCGCGGGAGAGGCAGGCGGCTACGCAGAGCGTGCATCTCCTGCCCTGTCACAAGACTCGGATGCAGAACCAGCAGAGCCTCACCTGGCCGGAGGTCCCGGCGACGAGGGGCACCGCGAGCCTCTCCTCATACCAGCGCCTGAGGACACCGACTTCTCAGCTTCTCCATTGCCTGGAGGCTCCTGTGAGGAGAGTCAAAGTGCGACTCTCCCTGCATCAGCGCCTGAAGATGCAGAACCGTTGGCTCCTCCCTCGCCTGCGGCCGTGCCCCAGGCGGACAACGACGGTGCCCAAACTGTCGTCACTGCTCAGGGCACCCGGAATGAGGAGGACTTTGCAGCGAGGGAAGAAGGCCAGGGGTCTGCCTCTGATAGCCCCGTGAGCGGTTACGCTTTTGTGGACGTGCTGCTGGAAGAGTCGGAAGACGAAGAGGTCTCTGACAGAGAGGCAGTGCCAGCAGACTCTTCCCTGGACAGTGATTCCTGGGACGAGGGGTACAGAGCACCCGTCCCCTCAGCAGAGCCCGAAGATTCAGAGCTGTCGGCTTCTGCGTCACCTGCAGAGCCCGACCCCGTGGAGGAGGCCGACGCAGCATGCTCGGAGGGTAGCCATGCCCAGGCCGCCGCTCCTCAGGAAAAGGGGGAACAATTGGCCTGGGGACCGACAGGAGCTTGCTCGGTGCCTGCCCAGCCCCTCGCCTCCAGCCCTCCTTCCCCCGCAGGCATGGCTGCCCTCCCGCGCCCCCCGGCTCGCCGGCGATGGCACTGGGTCGTCAGGACGGCCCGTCGGGCCCTGCGCTGGGCTTTCTCCTGCAGCTGCCTGACGGGACAGGGCGAGCAGCGGCGCCCAGCTGCCAGCGCCAGACGGCGGGTCCCCCAAGACGGCTCACAGCTCTGAGGATGCGCAGTTCCCGGAGGGGACGGCACAGGGAGCCACGCGATGCCTGGATGGTGCCCAAGGCAGTCAGCTGCCCCAAGGATGTCCTGCTGCCGGCCTCGGGCTGTCTGTGGCCGCTTTCTGCTCTAAATAAACGAACTTGTGAAGCTTTTTCCCCAGCGCTGCTCTGGGCCAGGTCTGATTCTGTACGGAGTCTCCTTCCCTCACTCCTTGTTGAGAGAGTCGCTCAAGTCCTCACTCCCTTGCAAGCACTGCCCGGGCTGCAGGACTGCCCTTGCTGCCCACGATGCACACTGGAGTGGGCCCATGTGAACCTCAGGAGGTTCAACAGGCCAAGTGCTAGGTCCTCCTAGTTTACTGTCATCGGCAAACTTACTTCATGTACCTTTGATTCCTGTGTCCAGATCGTTTCTAGAAAGCAGTCAAGATCCCCGGCCCTAACATTGAGCCCTGGGGAACCCCACTGTGACTGGCCGTCAGCCTGGTGTAACTCCATCTACGGCAACTCTTTGAGCCCAACCCGTCAGCCAATTGCTCACCCAGCGTACGATGGCCTTCTCTAGCTGTGTGCTGGGCAGTTAGAATCACTAAGGTTGGTAAGGACCTTTAAGATCATCAAGTCCCACCATCAACCTGACACCACCATGCCCACTAAACCATGTCCCAAATTGCCACGTCCACACGTTTTTTGAACACTTCCAGTGATGGTGACTCTACCACTGCCCTGGACAGCCTGTTCCAATGTTTGACCACTCTCTCAGTACAGACATTTTTCCTAATATCCAGTCGAAACCTCCCCTGGCACAACGTGAGGCCATTTCCTCTCGTTCTATCGCTAGTTTCTTGGGAGAAGAGGCCAACACCCACCTCACTACAACCTCCCTTCCAGGTAGTTGTAGAGAGCGATAAGGTCTCCCCTCAGCCTCCTCTTCTCCAGACTAAACAACCCCAGTTCCCTCAGCCGCTCCTGTAAGGATCTGGAAGAGCCCAGGCCCTTAGCGGTCGATATGATTCGCCCCCGTGGAGAATAAAACACAAACGAGGTGAGGTATCGGTTGGGAAGGCTCCAAGCTTTATTGGCGAAGAAAGGAGAGAGAGAGAGAGAGAAGCAGAAAGGAAAA